>NC_142442.1:53617500-53620000 GCF_059453495.1 Arachis ipaensis
CGTCAAAATTCGACCTCTAGAGCACTTTCCTTGAGTATGTCTCCTCACGGAAAAGGACGTCTACCCGTGGCACTTTGGTAATGGCTCGGCAGCCTATTATAGGGGGGAGGGGTGTCGTGATGCTGAAACTCGAGTTGCCCAAAGGCTTGCTGGGCGCAATGCCAGCAAGATGCACGTTGCCTTGCCATCCCCTAGGCACACTAGCAAGCACGTTGTGGTTGTGGTGTGCCGCCGGGCTCCCCCGCCCCCCACGGAGGCACCCGCCGTTGCAACGATGGCTCGGAGCGTTGCAACGGAGGAGCCAAATTTTCATATCTCAGAATTGGCTCGTGCATTTTTCGTGAAATTTTGAGGGAACCTTGGTAATATTATGTGAAGGCTGCACAAAAAAATCCAGGTCAAAAATCGCACGTTTGCTCCGTTTTTCATTTTTTTTGAATTTCCGGCTTTCCGGGCGGTAAAAAAATCGGCAAAAAAAATCGGCACGGTGTAAATTCACCAAATTTGGGGGATGGAAAGATCTTATTTTTCTAGAGGTTGTTGCAAAAAACGGCGTCAAAATTCGACCTCTAGAGCACTTTCCTTGAGTATGTCTCCTCACGGAAAAGGACGTCTACCCGTGGCACCTTGGTAATGGCTCGGCAGCCTATTATAGGGGGGAGGGGTGTCGTGATGCTGAAACTCGAGTTGCCCAAAGGCTTGCTGGGCGCAATGCCAGCAAGATGCACGTTGCCTTGCCATCCCCTAGGCACACTAGCAAGCACGTTGTGGTTGTGGTGTGCCGCCGGGCTCCCCCGCCCCCCACGGAGGCACCCGCCGTTGCAACGATGGCTCGGAGCGTTGCAACGGAGGAGCCAAATTTTCATATCTCAGAATTGGCTCGTGCATTTTTCGTGAAATTTTGAGGGAACCTTGGTAATATTATGTGAAGGCTGCACAAAAAAATCCAGGTCAAAAATCGCAGGTTTTCTCCGTTTTTCATTTTTTTTGAATTTTCGGCATTCCGGGCGGTAAAAAAATCGTCAAAAAAAATCGGCACGGTGTAAATTCACCAAATTTGGAGGATGGAAAGTTCTTATTTTTCTAGAGGTTGTTGCAAAAAACGGCGTCAAAATTCGACCTCTAGAGCACTTTCCTTTAGTATGTCTCCTCACGGAAAAGGACGTCTACCCGTGGCACTTTGGTAATGGCTCGGCAGCCTATTATAGGGGGGAGGGGAGTCGTGATGCTGAAACTCGAGTTGCCCAAAGGCTTGCTGGGCGCAATGCCAGCCAGATGCACGTTGCCTTGCCATCCCCTAGGCACACTAGCAAGCACGTTGTGGTTGTGGTGTGCCGCCGGGCTCCCCCGCCCCCCACGGAGGCACCCGCCGTTGCAACGATGGCTCGGAGCGTTGCAACGGAGGAGCCAAATTTTCATATCTCAGAATTGGCTCGTGCATTTTTCGTGAAATTTTGAGGGAACCTTGGTAATATTATGTGAAGGCTGCACAAAAAAATCCAGGTCAAAAATCGCAGGTTTGCTCCGTTTTTCATTTTTTTTGAATTTCCGGCATTCCGGGCGGTAAAAAAATCGTCAAAAAAAATCGGCACGGTGTAAATTCACCAAATTTGGAGGATGGAAAGATCTTATTTTTCTAGAGGTTGTTGCAAAAAACGGCGTCAAAATTCGACCTCTAGAGCACTTTCCTTTAGTATGTCTCCTCACGGAAAAGGACGTCTACCCGTGGCACTTTGGTAATGGCTCGGCAGCCTATTATAGGGGGGAGGGGTGTCGTGCTGCTGAAACTCGAGTTGCCCAAAGGCTTGCTGGGCGCAATGCCAGCAAGATGCACGTTGCCTTGCCATCCCCTAGGCACACTAGCAAGCACGTTGTGGTTGTGGTGTGCCGCCGGGGTCCCCCGCCCCGGGTCCAAGGTCGAGCACGTGCGTCTGGCTGCTGCGAACCCCGATCACCGAAGGACCAACAAGAAGGGAAACACGTCCGTGCACGGCCCACCTAGGCACCACCTAGGGAGCATGGCGTGGTGGAGTTGTGCCTTGGGCACACGCTCGGGGCAACACCTTGTGCTCGGCCCAGGACTAGGGGGATCATCCCAAGTCCGAGCACGACGTGGGATCGGCGGGCGGCCTGTGCGCCCCCGCGAGGGGCAACGCGGCTTGCGCAGCCCGACGCTTGGCCAGGCCTAGTGTGGCGCACGACGCGGATGATGGATATGCGTGCGGCAGCGGGTGTCGTGGGCAGGGGGCAACGCGACGTGCTCGTCCCAGCACTTTGAGGGGGCACGTTGCGGAAGACGGTTACCTGTTCGTGTCCACTCCCGAGGGGCAACGTGTCGTGCTCGCCCTACGTCTAGGGTCGACGTACGACGGTGCCCGATGCGGTGTGGGTTGGGCGTGTTGCTTAAGACGGTGCGGCTGTTCGGCTATCGCCCGAAGCACCTCACGCATCTGGCTGTCCCTTGAATGTTATTCGTCGCTTCCCCCGAACCCTGCCCAGC
>NC_142442.1:53627500-53630000 GCF_059453495.1 Arachis ipaensis
GACCCGACGCTGTGCGCGCTGCAACGGATGCTGGTGACGTTGCAACGGAAGCTGGGGGCGTTGCAGCGGAAGCTGGGGGCGTTGCAGCGGAGGCAGGTCGTGTTGCAACGGATGCTGGGGTCGTTGCAACGGATGCTGCGCGCGTTGCAACGTTGGCTGGGGGCGTTGCAGCGGAGGCAGGTCGCGTTGCGACGTTGGCTGGGGGCGTTGCAACGGAGGCAGGTCGCTTTGCAACGGATGCTGGGATCGTTGCAACGGAAGCTGGGGGCATTGCAACGTTGGCTGGGGGCGTTGCAACGGATGCCGAGCGCGTTGCAACGTTGGCTGGTGACGTTGCAACGGAGGCAGGGCGCGTTGCAACGGATGCTGGTGACGTTGCAACGGAGGCAGGGCGCGTTGCAACGTTGGCTGGGGGCGTTGCAACGGAGGCAGGTCGCGTTGCCACGGTTGCTGGTGACGTTGCAACGGAGGCAGGGCGCGTTGCAACGTTGGCTGGGAGCGTTGCAACGGATGCTGGTGACGTTGCAACGGAGGCAGGGCGCGTTGCAACGTTGGCTGGGGGCGTCGCAACGGAGGCAGGTCGCGTTGCCACGGTTGCTGGTGACGTTGCAACGGAGGCAGGGCGCGTTGCAACGTTGGCTGGGGGCGTTGCAACGTTGGCTGGGGGCAGTGCAACGGATGCTGGGGTCGGTGCAACGTTGGCCGTGCGCGTTGCAACAGAGGCAGGGCGCGTTGCAACGGATGCTGGTGACGTTGCAACGGAGGCAGGGCGCGTTGCAACGTTGGCTGGGGGCGTTGCAACGGATGCTGGGGACGGTGCAACGTTGGCTGGGCGCGTTGCAACGGAGGCAGGGTGCGTTGCAACGGATGCTGGGTTAGGTGCATCGTTGGCTGGTTTCGTTGCAACGGAGGCACCCGCCGTTGCAACGATGGCTCGGAGCGTTGCAACGGAGGAGCCAAATTTTCATATCTCATAATTGGCTCGTGCATTTTTTCTAAAATTTTGAGGGAACCTTGGTAATATTATGTGAAGGCTGCACAAAAAAATCCAGGTCAAAAATCGCACGTTTGCTCCGTTTTTCATTTTTTTTGAATTTCCGGCTTTCCGGGCGGTAAAAAAATCGGCAAAAAAAATCGGCACGGTGTAAATTCACCAAATTTGGGGGATGGAAAGATCTTATTTTTCTAGAGGTTGTTGCAAAAAACGGCGTCAAAATTCGACCTCTAGAGCACTTTCCTTGAGTATGTCTCCTCACGGAAAAGGACGTCTACCCGTGGCACTTTGGTAATGGCTCGGCAGCCTATTATAGGGGGGAGGGGTGTCGTGATGCTGAAACTCGAGTTGCCCAAAGGCTTGCTGGGCGCAATGCCAGCAAGATGCACGTTGCCTTGCCATCCCCTAGGCACACTAGCAAGCACGTTGTGGTTGTGGTGTGCCGCCGGGCTCCCCCGCCCCCCACGGAGGCACCCGCCGTTGCAACGATGGCTCGGAGCGTTGCAACGGAGGAGCCAAATTTTCATATCTCAGAATTGGCTCGTGCATTTTTCGTGAAATTTTGAGGGAACCTTGGTAATATTATGTGAAGGCTGCACAAAAAAATCCAGGTCAAAAATCGCACGTTTGCTCCGTTTTTCATTTTTTTTGAATTTCCGGCTTTCCGGGCGGTAAAAAAATCGGCAAAAAAAATCGGCACGGTGTAAATTCACCAAATTTGGGGGATGGAAAGATCTTATTTTTCTAGAGGTTGTTGCAAAAAACGGCGTCAAAATTCGACCTCTAGAGCACTTTCCTTGAGTATGTCTCCTCACGGAAAAGGACGTCTACCCGTGGCACCTTGGTAATGGCTCGGCAGCCTATTATAGGGGGGAGGGGTGTCGTGATGCTGAAACTCGAGTTGCCCAAAGGCTTGCTGGGCGCAATGCCAGCAAGATGCACGTTGCCTTGCCATCCCCTAGGCACACTAGCAAGCACGTTGTGGTTGTGGTGTGCCGCCGGGCTCCCCCGCCCCCCACGGAGGCACCCGCCGTTGCAACGATGGCTCGGAGCGTTGCAACGGAGGAGCCAAATTTTCATATCTCAGAATTGGCTCGTGCATTTTTCGTGAAATTTTGAGGGAACCTTGGTAATATTATGTGAAGGCTGCACAAAAAAATCCAGGTCAAAAATCGCAGGTTTTCTCCGTTTTTCATTTTTTTTGAATTTCCGGCATTCCGGGCGGTAAAAAAATCGTCAAAAAAAATCGGCACGGTGTAAATTCACCAAATTTGGAGGATGGAAAGTTCTTATTTTTCTAGAGGTTGTTGCAAAAAACGGCGTCAAAATTCGACCTCTAGAGCACTTTCCTTTAGTATGTCTCCTCACGGAAAAGGACGTCTACCCGTGGCACTTTGGTAATGGCTCGGCAGCCTATTATAGGGGGGAGGGGAGTCGTGATGCTGAAACTCGAGTTGCCCAAAGGCTTGCTGGGCGCAATGCCAGCCAGATGCACATTGCCTTGCC
>NC_142442.1:53640000-53642500 GCF_059453495.1 Arachis ipaensis
GGGGACGGTGCAACGTTGGCTGGGCGCGTTGCAACGGAGGCAGGGTGCGTTGCAACGGATGCTGGGTTAGGTGCATCGTTGGCTGGTTTCGTTGCAACGGAGGCACCCGCCGTTGCAACGATGGCTCGGAGCGTTGCAACGGAGGAGCCAAATTTTCATATCTCATAATTGGCTCGTGCATTTTTTCAAAAATTTTGAGGGAACTTTGGTAATATTATGTGAAGGCTGCACAAAAAAATCCAGGTCAAAAATCGCACGTTTGCTCCGTTTTTCATTTTTTTTGAATTTCCGGCTTTCCGGGCGGTAAAAAAATCGGCAAAAAAAATCGGCACGGTGTAAATTCACCAAATTTGGGGGATGGAAAGATCTTATTTTTCTAGAGGTTGTTGCAAAAAACGGCGTCAAAATTCGACCTCTAGAGCACTTTCCTTGAGTATGTCTCCTCACGGAAAAGGACGTCTACCCGTGGCACTTTGGTAATGGCTCGGCAGCCTATTATAGGGGGGAGGGGTGTCGTGATGCTGAAACTCGAGTTGCCCAAAGGCTTGCTGGGCGCAATGCCAGCAAGATGCACGTTGCCTTGCCATCCCCTAGGCACACTAGCAAGCACGTTGTGGTTGTGGTGTGCCGCCGGGCTCCCCCGCCCCCCACGGAGGCACCCGCCGTTGCAACGATGGCTCGGAGCGTTGCAACGGAGGAGCCAAATTTTCATATCTCAGAATTGGCTCGTGCATTTTTCGTGAAATTTTGAGGGAACCTTGGTAATATTATGTGAAGGCTGCACAAAAAAATCCAGGTCAAAAATCGCACGTTTGCTCCGTTTTTCATTTTTTTTGAATTTCCGGCTTTCCGGGCGGTAAAAAAATCGGCAAAAAAAATCGGCACGGTGTAAATTCACCAAATTTGGGGGATGGAAAGATCTTATTTTTCTAGAGGTTGTTGCAAAAAACGGCGTCAAAATTCGACCTCTAGAGCACTTTCCTTGAGTATGTCTCCTCACGGAAAAGGACGTCTACCCGTGGCACCTTGGTAATGGCTCGGCAGCCTATTATAGGGGGGAGGGGTGTCGTGATGCTGAAACTCGAGTTGCCCAAAGGCTTGCTGGGCGCAATGCCAGCAAGATGCACGTTGCCTTGCCATCCCCTAGGCACACTAGCAAGCACGTTGTGGTTGTGGTGTGCCGCCGGGCTCCCCCGCCCCCCACGGAGGCACCCGCCGTTGCAACGATGGCTCGGAGCGTTGCAACGGAGGAGCCAAATTTTCATATCTCAGAATTGGCTCGTGCATTTTTCGTGAAATTTTGAGGGAACCTTGGTAATATTATGTGAAGGCTGCACAAAAAAATCCAGGTCAAAAATCGCAGGTTTTCTCCGTTTTTCATTTTTTTTGAATTTCCGGCATTCCGGGCGGTAAAAAAATCGTCAAAAAAAATCGGCACGGTGTAAATTCACCAAATTTGGAGGATGGAAAGTTCTTATTTTTCTAGAGGTTGTTGCAAAAAACGGCGTCAAAATTCGACCTCTAGAGCACTTTCCTTTAGTATGTCTCCTCACGGAAAAGGACGTCTACCCGTGGCACTTTGGTAATGGCTCGGCAGCCTATTATAGGGGGGAGGGGAGTCGTGATGCTGAAACTCGAGTTGCCCAAAGGCTTGCTGGGCGCAATGCCAGCCAGATGCACGTTGCCTTGCCATCCCCTAGGCACACTAGCAAGCACGTTGTGGTTGTGGTGTGCCGCCGGGCTCCCCCGCCCCCCACGGAGGCACCCGCCGTTGCAACGATGGCTCGGAGCGTTGCAACGGAGGAGCCAAATTTTCATATCTCAGAATTGGCTCGTGCATTTTTCGTGAAATTTTGAGGGAACCTTGGTAATATTATGTGAAGGCTGCACAAAAAAATCCAGGTCAAAAATCGCAGGTTTGCTCCGTTTTTCATTTTTTTTGAATTTCCGGCATTCCGGGCGGTAAAAAAATCGTCAAAAAAAATCGGCACGGTGTAAATTCACCAAATTTGGAGGATGGAAAGATCTTATTTTTCTAGAGGTTGTTGCAAAAAACGGCGTCAAAATTCGACCTCTAGAGCACTTTCCTTTAGTATGTCTCCTCACGGAAAAGGACGTCTACCCGTGGCACTTTGGTAATGGCTCGGCAGCCTATTATAGGGGGGAGGGGTGTCGTGCTGCTGAAACTCGAGTTGCCCAAAGGCTTGCTGGGCGCAATGCCAGCAAGATGCACGTTGCCTTGCCATCCCCTAGGCACACTAGCAAGCACGTTGTGGTTGTGGTGTGCCGCCGGGGTCCCCCGCCCCGGGTCCAAGGTCGAGCACGTGCGTCTGGCTGCTGCGAACCCCGATCACCGAAGGACCAACAAGAAGGGAAACACGTCCGTGCACGGCCCACCTAGGCACCACCTAGGGAGCATGGCGTGGTGGAGTTGTGCCTTGGGCACACGCTCGGGGCAACACCTTGTGCTCGGCCCAGGACTAGGGGGATCATCCCAAGT
>NC_142442.1:53672500-53675000 GCF_059453495.1 Arachis ipaensis
CAGGTCGTGTTGCAACGGATGCTGGGGTCGTTGCAACGGATGCTGCGCGCGTTGCAACGTTGGCTGGGGGCGTTGCAGCGGAGGCAGGTCGCGTTGCGACGTTGGCTGGGGGCGTTGCAACGGAGGCAGGTCGCTTTGCAACGGATGCTGGGATCGTTGCAACGGAAGCTGGGGGCATTGCAACGTTGGCTGGGGGCGTTGCAACGGATGCCGAGCGCGTTGCAACGTTGGCTGGTGACGTTGCAACGGAGGCAGGGCGCGTTGCAACGGATGCTGGTGACGTTGCAACGGAGGCAGGGCGCGTTGCAACGTTGGCTGGGGGCGTTGCAACGGAGGCAGGTCGCGTTGCCACGGTTGCTGGTGACGTTGCAACGGAGGCAGGGCGCGTTGCAACGTTGGCTGGGAGCGTTGCAACGGATGCTGGTGACGTTGCAACGGAGGCAGGGCGCGTTGCAACGTTGGCTGGGAGCGTTGCAACGGATGCTGGTGACGTTGCAACGGAGGCAGGGCGCGTTGCAACGTTGGCTGGGGGCGTCGCAACGGAGGCAGGTCGCGTTGCCACGGTTGCTGGTGACGTTGCAACGGAGGCAGGGCGCGTTGCAACGTTGGCTGGGGGCGTTGCAACGTTGGCTGGGGGCAGTGCAACGGATGCTGGGGTCGGTGCAACTTTGGCCGTGCGCGTTGCAACAGAGGCAGGGCGCGTTGCAACGGATGCTGGTGACGTTGCAACGGAGGCAGGGCGCGTTGCAACGTTGGCTGGGAGCGTTGCAACGGAGGCAGGGCGCGTTGCAACGTTGGCTGGGGGCGTTGCAACGGATGCTGGGGACGGTGCAACGTTGGCTGGGCGCGTTGCAACGGAGGCAGGGTGCGTTGCAACGGATGCTGGGTTAGGTGCATCGTTGGCTGGTTTCGTTGCAACGGAGGCACCCGCCGTTGCAACGATGGCTCGGAGCGTTGCAACGGAGGAGCCAAATTTTCATATCTCATAATTGGCTCGTGCATTTTTTCTAAAATTTTGAGGGAACCTTGGTAATATTATGTGAAGGCTGCACAAAAAAATCCAGGTCAAAAATCGCACGTTTGCTCCGTTTTTCATTTTTTTTGAATTTCCGGCTTTCCGGGCGGTAAAAAAATCGGCAAAAAAAATCGGCACGGTGTAAATTCACCAAATTTGGGGGATGGAAAGATCTTATTTTTCTAGAGGTTGTTGCAAAAAACGGCGTCAAAATTCGACCTCTAGAGCACTTTCCTTGAGTATGTCTCCTCACGGAAAAGGACGTCTACCCGTGGCACTTTGGTAATGGCTCGGCAGCCTATTATAGGGGGGAGGGGTGTCGTGATGCTGAAACTCGAGTTGCCCAAAGGCTTGCTGGGCGCAATGCCAGCAAGATGCACGTTGCCTTGCCATCCCCTAGGCACACTAGCAAGCACGTTGTGGTTGTGGTGTGCCGCCGGGCTCCCCCGCCCCCCACGGAGGCACCCGCCGTTGCAACGATGGCTCGGAGCGTTGCAACGGAGGAGCCAAATTTTCATATCTCAGAATTGGCTCGTGCATTTTTCGTGAAATTTTGAGGGAACCTTGGTAATATTATGTGAAGGCTGCACAAAAAAATCCAGGTCAAAAATCGCACGTTTGCTCCGTTTTTCATTTTTTTTGAATTTCCGGCTTTCCGGGCGGTAAAAAAATCGGCAAAAAAAATCGGCACGGTGTAAATTCACCAAATTTGGGGGATGGAAAGATCTTATTTTTCTAGAGGTTGTTGCAAAAAACGGCGTCAAAATTCGACCTCTAGAGCACTTTCCTTGAGTATGTCTCCTCACGGAAAAGGACGTCTACCCGTGGCACCTTGGTAATGGCTCGGCAGCCTATTATAGGGGGGAGGGGTGTCGTGATGCTGAAACTCGAGTTGCCCAAAGGCTTGCTGGGCGCAATGCCAGCAAGATGCACGTTGCCTTGCCATCCCCTAGGCACACTAGCAAGCACGTTGTGGTTGTGGTGTGCCGCCGGGCTCCCCCGCCCCCCACGGAGGCACCCGCCGTTGCAACGATGGCTCGGAGCGTTGCAACGGAGGAGCCAAATTTTCATATCTCAGAATTGGCTCGTGCATTTTTCGTGAAATTTTGAGGGAACCTTGGTAATATTATGTGAAGGCTGCACAAAAAAATCCAGGTCAAAAATCGCAGGTTTGCTCCGTTTTTCATTTTTTTTGAATTTCCGGCATTCCGGGCGGTAAAAAAATCGTCAAAAAAAATCGGCACGGTGTAAATTCACCAAATTTGGAGGATGGAAAGATCTTATTTTTCTAGAGGTTGTTGCAAAAAACGGCGTCAAAATTCGACCTCTAGAGCACTTTCCTTTAGTATGTCTCCTCACGGAAAAGGACGTCTACCCGTGGCACTTTGGTAATGGCTCGGCAGCCTATTATAGGGGGGAGGGGTGTCGTGCTGCTGAAACTCGAGTTGCCCAAAGGCTTGCTGGGCGCAATGCCAGCAAGATGCA
>NC_142442.1:53705000-53707500 GCF_059453495.1 Arachis ipaensis
TGCAACGTTGGCTGGGAGCGTTGCAACGGATGCTGGTGACGTTGCAACGGAGGCAGGGCGCGTTGCAACGTTGGCTGGGGGCGTCGCAACGGAGGCAGGTCGCGTTGCCACGGTTGCTGGTGACGTTGCAACGGAGGCAGGGCGCGTTGCAACGTTGGCTGGGGGCAGTGCAACGGATGCTGGGGTCGGTGCAACGTTGGCCGTGCGCGTTGCAACAGAGGCAGGGCGCGTTGCAACGGATGCTGGTGACGTTGCAACGGAGGCAGGGCGCGTTGCAACGTTGGCTGGGAGCGTTGCAACGGAGGCAGGGCGCGTTGCAACGTTGGCTGGGGGCGTTGCAACGGATGCTGGGGACGGTGCAACGTTGGCTGGGCACGTTGCAACGGAGGCAGGGTGCGTTGCAACGGATGCTGGGTTAGGTGCATCGTTGGCTGGTTTCGTTGCAACGGAGGCACCCGCCGTTGCAACGATGGCTCGGAGCGTTGCAACGGAGGAGCCAAATTTTCATATCTCATAATTGGCTCGTGCATTTTTTCTAAAATTTTGAGGGAACCTTGGTAATATTATGTGAAGGCTGCACAAAAAAATCCAGGTCAAAAATCGCACGTTTGCTCCGTTTTTCATTTTTTTTGAATTTCCGGCTTTCCGGGCGGTAAAAAAATCGGCAAAAAAAATCGGCACGGTGTAAATTCACCAAATTTGGGGGATGGAAAGATCTTATTTTTCTAGAGGTTGTTGCAAAAAACGGCGTCAAAATTCGACCTCTAGAGCACTTTCCTTGAGTATGTCTCCTCACGGAAAAGGACGTCTACCCGTGGCACTTTGGTAATGGCTCGGCAGCCTATTATAGGGGGGAGGGGTGTCGTGATGCTGAAACTCGAGTTGCCCAAAGGCTTGCTGGGCGCAATGCCAGCAAGATGCACGTTGCCTTGCCATCCCCTAGGCACACTAGCAAGCACGTTGTGGTTGTGGTGTGCCGCCGGGCTCCCCCGCCCCCCACGGAGGCACCCGCCGTTGCAACGATGGCTCGGAGCGTTGCAACGGAGGAGCCAAATTTTCATATCTCAGAATTGGCTCGTGCATTTTTCGTGAAATTTTGAGGGAACCTTGGTAATATTATGTGAAGGCTGCACAAAAAAATCCAGGTCAAAAATCGCATGTTTGCTCCGTTTTTCATTTTTTTTGAATTTCCGGCATTCCGGGCGGTAAAAAAATCGTCAAAAAAAATCGGCACGGTGTAAATTCACCAAATTTGGAGGATGGAAAGATCTTATTTTTCTAGAGGTTGTTGCAAAAAACGGCGTCAAAATTCGAACTCTAGAGCACTTTCCTTTAGTATGTCTCCTCACGGAAAAGGACGTCTACCCGTGGCACTTTGGTAATGGCTCGGCAGCCTATTATAGGGGGGAGGGGTGTCGTGATGCTGAAACTCGAGTTGCCCAAAGGCTTGCTGGGCGCAATGCCAGCAAGATGCACGTTGCCTTGCCATCCCCTAGGCACACTAGCAAGCACGTTGTGGTTGTGGTGTGCCGCCGGGCTCCCCCGCCCCCCACGGAGGCACCCGCCGTTGCAACGATGGCTCGGAGCGTTGCAACGGAGGAGCCAAATTTTCATATCTCAGAATTGGCTCGTGCATTTTTCGTGAAATTTTGAGGGAACCTTGGTAATATTATGTGAAGGCTGCACAAAAAAATCCAGGTCAAAAATCGCATGTTTGCTCCGTTTTTCATTTTTTTTGAATTTCCGGCATTCCGGGCGGTAAAAAAATCGTCAAAAAAAATCGGCACGGTGTAAATTCACCAAATTTGGAGGATGGAAAGATCTTATTTTTCTAGAGGTTGTTGCAAAAAACGGCGTCAAAATTCGACCTCTAGAGCACTTTCCTTTAGTATGTCTCCTCACGGAAAAGGACGTCTACCCGTGGCACTTTGGTAATGGCTCGGCAGCCTATTATAGGGGGGAGGGGTGTCGTGATGCTGAAACTCGAGTTGCCCAAAGGCTTGCTGGGCGCAATGCCTGCAAGATGCACGTTGCCTTGCCATCCCCTAGGCACACTAGCAAGCACGTTGTGGTTGTGGTGTGCCGCCGGGGTCCCCCGCCCCGGGTCCAAGGTCGAGCACGTGCGTCTGGCTGCTGCGAACCCCGATCACCGAAGGACCAACAAGAAGGGAAACACGTCCGTGCACGGCCCACCTAGGCACCACCTAGGGAGCATGGCGTGGTGGAGTTGTGCCTTGGGCACACGCTCGGGGCAACACCTTGTGCTCGGCCCAGGACTAGGGGGATCATCCCAAGTCCGAGCACGACGTGGGATCGGCGGGCGGCCTGTGCGCCCCGCGAGGGGCAACGCGGCTTGCGCAGCCCGACGCTTGGCCAGGCCTAGTGTGGCGCACGACGCGGATGATGGATATGCGTGCGGCAGCGGGTGTCGTGGGCAGGGGGCAACGCGACGTGCTCGTCCCAGCACTTTGAGGGGGCACGTTGCGGAAGACGGTTACCT
>NC_142442.1:53747500-53750000 GCF_059453495.1 Arachis ipaensis
GGAGCGTTGCAACGGAGGCAGGGCGCGTTGCAACGTTGGCTGGGGGCGTTGCAACGGATGCTGGGGACGGTGCAACGTTGGCTGGGCGCGTTGCAACGGAGGCAGGGTGCGTTGCAACGGATGCTGGGTTAGGTGCATCGTTGGCTGGTTTCGTTGCAACGGAGGCACCCGCCGTTGCAACGATGGCTCGGAGCGTTGCAACGGAGGAGCCAAATTTTCATATCTCATAATTGGCTCGTGCATTTTTTCTAAAATTTTGAGGGAACCTTGGTAATATTATGTGAAGGCTGCACAAAAAAATCCAGGTCAAAAATCGCACGTTTGCTCCGTTTTTCATTTTTTTTGAATTTCCGGCTTTCCGGGCGGTAAAAAAATCGGCAAAAAAAATCGGCACGGTGTAAATTCACCAAATTTGGGGGATGGAAAGATCTTATTTTTCTAGAGGTTGTTGCAAAAAACGGCGTCAAAATTCGACCTCTAGAGCACTTTCCTTGAGTATGTCTCCTCACGGAAAAGGACGTCTACCCGTGGCACCTTGGTAATGGCTCGGCAGCCTATTATAGGGGGGAGGGGTGTCGTGATGCTGAAACTCGAGTTGCCCAAAGGCTTGCTGGGCGCAATGCCAGCAAGATGCACGTTGCCTTGCCATCCCCTAGGCACACTAGCAAGCACGTTGTGGTTGTGGTGTGCCGCCGGGCTCCCCCGCCCCCCACGGAGGCACCCGCCGTTGCAACGATGGCTCGGAGCGTTGCAACGGAGGAGCCAAATTTTCATATCTCAGAATTGGCTCGTGCATTTTTCGTGAAATTTTGAGGGAACCTTGGTAATATTATGTGAAGGCTGCACAAAAAAATCCAGGTCAAAAATCGCAGGTTTTCTCCGTTTTTCATTTTTTTTGAATTTCCGGCATTCCGGGCGGTAAAAAAATCGTCAAAAAAAATCGGCACGGTGTAAATTCACCAAATTTGGAGGATGGAAAGTTCTTATTTTTCTAGAGGTTGTTGCAAAAAACGGCGTCAAAATTCGACCTCTAGAGCACTTTCCTTTAGTATGTCTCCTCACGGAAAAGGACGTCTACCCGTGGCACTTTGGTAATGGCTCGGCAGCCTATTATGGGGGGGAGGGGAGTCGTGATGCTGAAACTCGAGTTGCCCAAAGGCTTGCTGGGCGCAATGCCAGCCAGATGCACGTTGCCTTGCCATCCCCTAGGCACACTAGCAAGCACGTTGTGGTTGTGGTGTGCCGCCGGGCTCCCCCGCCCCCCACGGAGGCACCCGCCGTTGCAACGATGGCTCGGAGCGTTGCAACGGAGGAGCCAAATTTTCATATCTCAGAATTGGCTCGTGCATTTTTCGTGAAATTTTGAGGGAACCTTGGTAATATTATGTGAAGGCTGCACAAAAAAATCCAGGTCAAAAATCGCAGGTTTGCTCCGTTTTTCATTTTTTTTGAATTTTCGGCTTTCCGGGCGGTAAAAAAATCGGCAAAAAAAATCGGCACGGTGTAAATTCACCAAATTTGGGGGATGGAAAGATCTTATTTTTCTAGAGGTTGTTGCAAAAAACGGCGTCAAAATTCGACCTCTAGAGCACTTTCCTTGAGTATGTCTCCTCACGGAAAAGGACGTCTACCCGTGGCACTTTGGTAATGGCTCGGCAGCCTATTATAGGGGGGAGGGGTGTCGTGATGCTGAAACTCGAGTTGCCCAAAGGCTTGCTGGGCGCAATGCCAGCAAGATGCACGTTGCCTTGCCATCCCCTAGGCACACTAGCAAGCACGTTGTGGTTGTGGTGTGCCGCCGGGCTCCCCCGCCCCCCACGGAGGCACCCGCCGTTGCAACGATGGCTCGGAGCGTTGCAACGGAGGAGCCAAATTTTCATATCTCAGAATTGGCTCGTGCATTTTTCGTGAAATTTTGAGGGAACCTTGGTAATATTATGTGAAGGCTGCACAAAAAAATCCAGGTCAAAAATCGCATGTTTGCTCCGTTTTTCATTTTTTTTGAATTTCCGGCATTCCGGGCGGTAAAAAAATCGTCAAAAAAAATCGGCACGGTGTAAATTCACCAAATTTGGAGGATGGAAAGATCTTATTTTTCTAGAGGTTGTTGCAAAAAACGGCGTCAAAATTCGAACTCTAGAGCACTTTCCTTTAGTATGTCTCCTCACGGAAAAGGACGTCTACCCGTGGCACTTTGGTAATGGCTCGGCAGCCTATTATAGGGGGGAGGGGTGTCGTGATGCTGAAACTCGAGTTGCCCAAAGGCTTGCTGGGCGCAATGCCAGCAAGATGCACGTTGCCTTGCCATCCCCTAGGCACACTAGCAAGCACGTTGTGGTTGTGGTGTGCCGCCGGGCTCCCCCGCCCCCCACGGAGGCACCCGCCGTTGCAACGATGGCTCGGAGCGTTGCAACGGAGGAGCCAAATTTTCATATCTCAGAATTGGCTCGTGCATTTTTCGTGAAATTTTGAGGGAACCTTGGTAATATTATGTGAAGGC
>NC_142442.1:53770000-53772500 GCF_059453495.1 Arachis ipaensis
GGAGCGTTGCAACGGAGGCAGGGCGCGTTGCAACGTTGGCTGGGGGCGTTGCAACGGATGCTGGGGACGGTGCAACGTTGGCTGGGCGCGTTGCAACGGAGGCAGGGTGCGTTGCAACGGATGCTGGGTTAGGTGCATCGTTGGCTGGTTTCGTTGCAACGGAGGCACCCGCCGTTGCAACGATGGCTCGGAGCGTTGCAACGGAGGAGCCAAATTTTCATATCTCATAATTGGCTCGTGCATTTTTTCTAAAATTTTGAGGGAACCTTGGTAATATTATGTGAAGGCTGCACAAAAAAATCCAGGTCAAAAATCGCACGTTTGCTCCGTTTTTCATTTTTTTTGAATTTCCGGCTTTCCGGGCGGTAAAAAAATCGGCAAAAAAAATCGGCACGGTGTAAATTCACCAAATTTGGGGGATGGAAAGATCTTATTTTTCTAGAGGTTGTTGCAAAAAACGGCATCAAAATTCGACCTCTAGAGCACTTTCCTTGCGTATGTCTCCTCACGGAAAAGGACGTCTACCCGTGGCACTTTGGTAATGGCTCGGCAGCCTATTATAGGGGGGAGGGGTGTCGTGATGCTGAAACTCGAGTTGCCCAAAGGCTTGCTGGGCGCAATGCCAGCAAGATGCACGTTGCCTTGCCATCCCCTAGGCACACTAGCAAGCACGTTGTGGTTGTGGTGTGCCGCCGGGCTCCCCCGCCCCCCACGGAGGCACCCGCCGTTGCAACGATGGCTCGGAGCGTTGCAACGGAGGAGCCAAATTTTCATATCTCAGAATTGGCTCGTGCATTTTTCGTGAAATTTTGAGGGAACCTTGGTAATATTATGTGAAGGCTGCACAAAAAAATCCAGGTCAAAAATCGCATGTTTGCTCCATTTTTCATTTTTTTTGAATTTCCGGCATTCCGGGCGGTAAAAAAATCGTCAAAAAAAATCGGCACGGTGTAAATTCACCAAATTTGGAGGATGGAAAGATCTTATTTTTCTAGAGGTTGTTGCAAAAAACGGCGTCAAAATTCGACCTCTAGAGCACTTTCCTTTAGTATGTCTCCTCACGGAAAAAGACGTCTACCCGTGGCACTTTGGTAATGGCTCGGCAGCCTATAATAGGGGGGAGGGGTGTCGTGATGCTGAAACTCGAGTTGCCCAAAGGCTTGCTGGGCGCAATGCCAGCAAGATGCACGTTGCCTTGCCATCCCCTAGGCACACTAGCAAGCACGTTGTGGTTGTGGTGTGCCGCCGGGCTCCCCCGCCCCCCACGGAGGCACCCGCCGTTGCAACGATGGCTCGGAGCGTTGCAACGGAGGAGCCAAATTTTCATATCTCAGAATTGGCTCGTGCATTTTTCGTGAAATTTTGAGGGAACCTTGGTAATATTATGTGAAGGCTGCACAAAAAAATCCAGGTCAAAAATCGCAGGTTTTCTCCGTTTTTCATTTTTTTTGAATTTCCGGCATTCCGGGCGGTAAAAAAATCGTCAAAAAAAATCGGCACGGTGTAAATTCACCAAATTTGGAGGATGGAAAGTTCTTATTTATCTAGAGGTTGTTGCAAAAAACGGCGTCAAAATTCGACCTCTAGAGCACTTTCCTTTAGTATGTCTCCTCACGGAAAAGGACGTCTACCCGTGGCACTTTGGTAATGGCTCGGCAGCCTATTATAGGGGGGAGGGGAGTCGTGATGCTGAAACTCGAGTTGCCCAAAGGCTTGCTGGGCGCAATGCCAGCCAGATGCACGTTGCCTTGCCATCCCCTAGGCACACTAGCAAGCACGTTGTGGTTGTGGTGTGCCGCCGGGCTCCCCCGCCCCCCCCGGAGGCACCCGCCGTTGCAACGATGGCTCGGAGCGTTGCAACGGAGGAGCCAAATTTTCATATCTCAGAATTGGCTCGTGCATTTTTCGTGAAATTTTGAGGGAACCTTGGTAATATTATGTGAAGGCTGCACAAAAAAATCCAGGTCAAAAATCGCAGGTTTGCTCCGTTTTTCATTTTTTTTGAATTTCCGGCATTCCGGGCGGTAAAAAAATCGTCAAAAAAAATCGGCACGGTGTAAATTCACCAAATTTGGAGGATGGAAAGATCTTATTTTTCTAGAGGTTGTTGCAAAAAACGGCGTCAAAATTCGACCTCTAGAGCACTTTCCTTTAGTATGTCTCCTCACGGAAAAGGACGTCTACCCGTGGCACTTTGGTAATGGCTCGGCAGCCTATTATAGGGGGGAGGGATGTCGTGCTGCTGAAACTCGAGTTGCCCAAAGGCTTGCTGGGCGCAATGCCAGCAAGATGCACGTTGCCTTGCCATCCCCTAGGCACACTAGCAAGCACGTTGTGGTTGTGGTGTGCCGCCGGGGTCCACCGCCCCGGGTCCAAGGTCGAGCACGTGCGTCTGGCTGCTGCGAACCCCGATCACCGAAGGACCAACAAGAAGGGAAACACGTCCGTGCACGGCCCACCTAGGCACCACCTAGGGAGCATGGCGTGGTGGAGTTGTGCC
>NC_142442.1:53802500-53805000 GCF_059453495.1 Arachis ipaensis
CGTTGCAACGTTGGCTGGGGGCAGTGCAACGGATGCTGGGGTCGGTGCAACGTTGGCCGTGCGCGTTGCAACAGAGGCAGGGCGCGTTGCAACGGATGCTGGTGACGTTGCAACGGAGGCAGGGCGCGTTGCAACGTTGGCTGGGAGCGTTGCAACGGAGGCAGGGCGCGTTGCAACGTTGGCTGGGGGCGTTGCAACGGATGCTGGGGACGGTGCAACGTTGGCTGGGCGCGTTGCAACGGAGGCAGGGTGCGTTGCAACGGATGCTGGGTTAGGTGCATCGTTGGCTGGTTTCGTTGCAACGGAGGCACCCGCCGTTGCAACGATGGCTCGGAGCGTTGCAACGGAGGAGCCAAATTTTCATATCTCATAATTGGCTCGTGCATTTTTTCTAAAATTTTGAGGGAACCTTGGTAATATTATGTGAAGGCTGCACAAAAAAATCCAGGTCAAAAATCGCACGTTTGCTCCGTTTTTCATTTTTTTTGAATTTCCGGCTTTCCGGGCGGTAAAAAAATCGGCAAAAAAAATCGGCACGGTGTAAATTCACCAAATTTGGGGGATGGAAAGATCTTATTTTTCTAGAGGTTGTTGCAAAAAACGGCGTCAAAATTCGACCTCTAGAGCACTTTCCTTGAGTATGTCTCCTCACGGAAAAGGACGTCTACCCGTGGCACTTTGGTAATGGCTCGGCAGCCTATTATAGGGGGGAGGGGTGTCGTGATGCTGAAACTCGAGTTGCCCAAAGGCTTGCTGGGCGCAATGCCAGCAAGATGCACGTTGCCTTGCCATCCCCTAGGCACACTAGCAAGCACGTTGTGGTTGTGGTGTGCCGCCGGGCTCCCCCGCCCCCCACGGAGGCACCCGCCGTTGCAACGATGGCTCGGAGCGTTGCAACGGAGGAGCCAAATTTTCATATCTCAGAATTGGCTCGTGCATTTTTCGTGAAATTTTGAGGGAACCTTGGTAATATTATGTGAAGGCTGCACAAAAAAATCCAGGTCAAAAATCGCAGGTTTTCTCCGTTTTTCATTTTTTTTGAATTTCCGGCATTCCGGGCGGTAAAAAAATCGTCAAAAAAAATCGGCACGGTGTAAATTCACCAAATTTGGAGGATGGAAAGTTCTTATTTTTCTAGAGGTTGTTGCAAAAAACGGCGTCAAAATTCGACCTCTAGAGCACTTTCCTTTAGTATGTCTCCTCACGGAAAAGGACGTCTACCCGTGGCACTTTGGTAATGGCTCGGCAGCCTATTATAGGGGGGAGGGGAGTCGTGATGCTGAAACTCGAGTTGCCCAAAGGCTTGCTGGGCGCAATGCCAGCCAGATGCACGTTGCCTTGCCATCCCCTAGGCACACTAGCAAGCACGTTGTGGTTGTGGTGTGCCGCCGGGCTCCCCCGCCCCCCACGGAGGCACCCGCCGTTGCAACGATGGCTCGGAGCGTTGCAACGGAGGAGCCAAATTTTCATATCTCAGAATTGGCTCGTGCATTTTTCGTGAAATTTTGAGGGAACCTTGGTAATATTATGTGAAGGCTGCACAAAAAAATCCAGGTCAAAAATCGCAGGTTTGCTCCGTTTTTCATTTTTTTTGAATTTCCGGCATTCCGGGCGGTAAAAAAATCGTCAAAAAAAATCGGCACGGTGTAAATTCACCAAATTTGGAGGATGGAAAGATCTTATTTTTCTAGAGGTTGTTGCAAAAAACGGCGTCAAAATTCGACCTCTAGAGCACTTTCCTTTAGTATGTCTCCTCACGGAAAAGGACGTCTACCCGTGGCACTTTGGTAATGGCTCGGCAGCCTATTATAGGGGGGAGGGGTGTCGTGCTGCTGAAACTCGAGTTGCCCAAAGGCTTGCTGGGCGCAATGCCAGCAAGATGCACGTTGCCTTGCCATCCCCTAGGCACACTAGCAAGCACGTTGTGGTTGTGGTGTGCCGCCGGGGTCCCCCGCCCCGGGTCCAAGGTCGAGCACGTGCGTCTGGCTGCTGCGAACCCCGATCACCGAAGGACCAACAAGAAGGGAAACACGTCCGTGCACGGCCCACCTAGGCACCACCTAGGGAGCATGGCGTGGTGGAGTTGTGCCTTGGGCACACGCTCGGGGCAACACCTTGTGCTCGGCCCAGGACTAGGGGGATCATCCCAAGTCCGAGCACGACGTGGGATCGGCGGGCGGCCTGTGCGCCCCCGCGAGGGGCAACGCGGCTTGCACAGCCCGACGCTTGGCCAGGCCTAGTGTGGCGCACGACGCGGATGATGGATATGCGTGCGGCAGCGGGTGTCGTGGGCAGGGGGCAACGCGACGTGCTCGTCCCAGCACTTTGAGGGGTCACGTTGCGGAAGACGGTTACCTGTTCGTGTCCACTCCCGAGGGGCAACGTGTCGTGCTCGCCCTACGTCTAGGGTCGACGTACGACGGTGCCCGATGCGGTGTGGGTTGGGCGTGTTGCTTAAGACGGTGCGGCTGTTCGGCTATCGCCCGAAGCACCTCACGCA
>NC_142442.1:53835000-53837500 GCF_059453495.1 Arachis ipaensis
TTTCTAAAATTTTGAGGGAACCTTGGTAATATTATGTGAAGGCTGCACAAAAAAATCCAGGTCAAAAATCGCACGTTTGCTCCGTTTTTCATTTTTTTTTAATTTCCGGCTTTCCGGGCGGTAAAAAAATCGGCAAAAAAAATCGGCACGGTGTAAATTCACCAAATTTGGGGGATGGAAAGATCTTATTTTTCTAGAGGTTGTTGCAAAAAACGGCGTCAAAATTCGACCTCTAGAGCACTTTCCTTGAGTATGTCTCCTCACGGAAAAGGACGTCTACCCGTGGCACTTTGGTAATGGCTCGGCAGCCTATTATAGGGGGGAGGGGTGTCGTGATGCTGAAACTCGAGTTGCCCAAAGGCTTGCTGGGCGCAATGCCAGCAAGATGCACGTTGCCTTGCCATCCCCTAGGCACACTAGCAAGCACGTTGTGGTTGTGGTGTGCCGCCGGGCTCCCCCGCCCCCCACGGAGGCACCCGCCGTTGCAACGATGGCTCGGAGCGTTGCAACGGAGGAGCCAAATTTTCATATCTCAGAATTGGCTCGTGCATTTTTCGTGAAATTTTGAGGGAACCTTGGTAATATTATGTGAAGGCTGCACAAAAAAATCCAGGTCAAAAATCGCACGTTTGCTCCGTTTTTCATTTTTTTTGAATTTCCGGCTTTCCGGGCGGTAAAAAAATTGGCAAAAAAAATCGGCACGGTGTAAATTCACCAAATTTGGGGGATGGAAAGATCTTATTTTTCTAGAGGTTGTTGCAAAAAACGGCGTCAAAATTCGACCTCTAGAGCACTTTCCTTGAGTATGTCTCCTCACGGAAAAGGACGTCTACCCGTGGCACCTTGGTAATGGCTCGGCAGCCTATTATAGGGGGGAGGGGTGTCGTGATGCTGAAACTCGAGTTGCCCAAAGGCTTGCTGGGCGCAATGCCAGCAAGATGCACGTTGCCTTGCCATCCCCTAGGCACACTAGCAAGCACGTTGTGGTTGTGGTGTGCCGCCGGGCTCCCCCGCCCCCCACGGAGGCACCCGCCGTTGCAACGATGGCTCGGAGCGTTGCAACGGAGGAGCCAAATTTTCATATCTCAGAATTGGCTCGTGCATTTTTCGTGAAATTTTGAGGGAACCTTGGTAATATTATGTGAAGGCTGCACAAAAAAATCCAGGTCAAAAATCGCAGGTTTTCTCCGTTTTTCATTTTTTTTGAATTTCCGGCATTCCGGGCGGTAAAAAAATCGTCAAAAAAAATCGGCACGGTGTAAATTCACCAAATTTGGAGGATGGAAAGTTCTTATTTTTCTAGAGGTTGTTGCAAAAAACGGCGTCAAAATTCGACCTCTAGAGCACTTTCCTTTAGTATGTCTCCTCACGGAAAAGGACGTCTACCCGTGGCACTTTGGTAATGGCTCGGCAGCCTATTATAGGGGGGAGGGGAGTCGTGATGCTGAAACTCGAGTTGCCCAAAGGCTTGCTGGGCGCAATGCCAGCCAGATGCACGTTGCCTTGCCATCCCCTAGGCACACTAGCAAGCACGTTGTGGTTGTGGTGTGCCGCCGGGCTCCCCCGCCCCCCACGGAGGCACCCGCCGTTGCAACGATGGCTCGGAGCGTTGCAACGGAGGAGCCAAATTTTCATATCTCAGAATTGGCTCGTGCATTTTTCGTGAAATTTTGAGGGAACCTTGGTAATATTATGTGAAGGCTGCACAAAAAAATCCAGGTCAAAAATCGCAGGTTTGCTCCGTTTTTCATTTTTTTTGAATTTCCGGCATTCCGGGCGGTAAAAAAATCGTCAAAAAAAATCGGCATGGTGTAAATTCACCAAATTTGGAGGATGGAAAGATCTTATTTTTCTAGAGGTTGTTGCAAAAAACGGCGTCAAAATTCGACCTCTAGAGCACTTTCCTTTAGTATGTCTCCTCACGGAAAAGGACGTCTACCCGTGGCACTTTGGTAATGGCTCGGCAGCCTATTATAGGGGGGAGGGGTGTCGTGCTGCTGAAACTCGAGTTGCCCAAAGGCTTGCTGGGCGCAATGCCAGCAAGATGCACGTTGCCTTGCCATCCCCTAGGCACACTAGCAAGCACGTTGTGGTTGTGGTGTGCCGCCGGGGTCCCCCGCCCCGGGTCCAAGGTCGAGCACGTGCGTCTGGCTGCTGCGAACCCCGATCACCGAAGGACCAACAAGAAGGGAAACACGTCCGTGCACGGCCCACCTAGGCACCACCTAGGGAGCATGGCGTGGTGGAGTTGTGCCTTGGGCACACGCTCGGGGCAACACCTTGTGCTCGGCCCAGGACTAGGGGGATCATCCCAAGTCCGAGCACGACGTGGGATCGGCGGGCGGCCTGTGCGCCCCCGCGAGGGGCAACGCGGCTTGCGCAGCCCGACGCTTGGCCAGGCCTAGTGTGGCGCACGACGCGGATGATGGATATGCGTGCGGCAGCGGGTGTCGTGGGCAGGGGGCAACGCGACGTGCTCGTCCCAGCACTTTGAGGGGGC
>NC_142442.1:53877500-53880000 GCF_059453495.1 Arachis ipaensis
GAAGCTGGGGGCATTGCAACGTTGGCTGGGGGCGTTGCAACGGATGCCGAGCGCGTTGCAACGTTGGCTGGTGACGTTGCAACGGAGGCAGGGCGCGTTGCAACGGATGCTGGTGACGTTGCAACGGAGGCAGGGCGCGTTGCAACGTTGGCTGGGGGCGTTGCAACGGAGGCAGGTCGCGTTGCCACGGTTGCTGGTGACGTTGCAACGGAGGCAGGGCGCGTTGCAACGTTGGCTGGGAGCGTTGCAACGGATGCTGGTGACGTTGCAACGGAGGCAGGGCGCGTTGCAACGTTGGCTGGGGGCGTCGCAACGGAGGCAGGTCGCGTTGCCACGGTTGCTGGTGACGTTGCAACGGAGGCAGGGCGCGTTGCAACGTTGGCTGGGGGCGTTGCAACGTTGGCTGGGGGCAGTGCAACGGATGCTGGGGTCGGTGCAACGTTGGCCGTGCGCGTTGCAACAGAGGCAGGGCGCGTTGCAACGGATGCTGGTGACGTTGCAACGGAGGCAGGGCGCGTTGCAACGTTGGCTGGGAGCGTTGCAACGGAGGCAGGGCGCGTTGCAACGTTGGCTGGGGGCGTTGCAACGGATGCTGGGGACGGTGCAACGTTGGCTGGGCGCGTTGCAACGGAGGCAGGGTGCGTTGCAACGGATGCTGGGTTAGGTGCATCGTTGGCTGGTTTCGTTGCAACGGAGGCACCCGCCGTTGCAACGATGGCTCGGAGCGTTGCAACGGAGGAGCCAAATTTTCATATCTCATAATTGGCTCGTGCATTTTTTCTAAAATTTTGAGGGAACCTTGGTAATATTATGTGAAGGCTGCACAAAAAAATCCAGGTCAAAAATCGCAGGTTTGCTCCGTTTTTCATTTTTTTTGAATTTCCGGCTTTCCGGGCGGTAAAAAAATCGGCAAAAAAAATCGGCACGGTGTAAATTCACCAAATTTGAGGGATGGAAAGATCTTATTTTTCTAGAGGTTGTTGCAAAAAACGGCGTCAAAATTCGACCTCTAGAGCACTTTCCTTGAGTATGTCTCCTCACGGAAAAGGACGTCTACCCGTGGCACCTTGGTAATGGCTCGGCAGCCTATTATAGGGGGGAGGGGTGTCGTGATGCTGAAACTCGAGTTGCCCAAAGGCTTGCTGGGCGCAATGCCAGCAAGATGCACGTTGCCTTGCCATCCCCTAGGCACACTAGCAAGCACGTTGTGGTTGTGGTGTGCCGCCGGGCTCCCCCGCCCCCCACGGAGGCACCCGCCGTTGCAACGATGGCTCGGAGCGTTGCAACGGAGGAGCCAAATTTTCATATCTCAGAATTGGCTCGTGCATTTTTCGTGAAATTTTGAGGGAACATTGGTAATATTATGTGAAGGCTGCACAAAAAAATCCAGGTCAAAAATCGCATGTTTGCTCCGTTTTTCATTTTTTTTGAATTTCCGGCATTCCGGGCGGTAAAAAAATCGTCAAAAAAAATCGGCACGGTGTAAATTCACCAAATTTGGAGGATGGAAAGTTCTTATTTTTCTAGAGGTTGTTGCAAAAAACGGCGTCAAAATTCGACCTCTAGAGCACTTTCCTTTAGTATGTCTCCTCACGGAAAAGGACGTCTACCCGTGGCACTTTGGTAATGGCTCGGCAGCCTATTATAGGGGGGAGGGGAGTCGTGATGCTGAAACTCGAGTTGCCCAAAGGCTTGCTGGGCGCAATGCCAGCCAGATGCACGTTGCCTTGCCATCCCCTAGGCACACTAGCAAGCACGTTGTGGTTGTGGTGTGCCGCCGGGCTCCCCCGCCCCCCACGGAGGCACCCGCCGTTGCAACGATGGCTCGGAGCGTTGCAACGGAGGAGCCAAATTTTCATATCTCAGAATTGGCTCGTGCATTTTTCGTGAAATTTTGAGGGAACCTTGGTAATATTATGTGAAGGCTGCACAAAAAAATCCAGGTCAAAAATCGCATGTTTGCTCCATTTTTCATTTTTTTTGAATTTCCGGCATTCCGGGCGGTAAAAAAATCGTCAAAAAAAATCGGCACGGTGTAAATTCACCAAATTTGGAGGATGGAAAGATCTTATTTTTCTAGAGGTTGTTGCAAAAAACGGCGTCAAAATTCGACCTCTAGAGCACTTTCCTTTAGTATGTCTCCTCACGGAAAAGGACGTCTACCCGTGGCACTTTGGTAATGGCTCGGCAGCCTATTATAGGGGGGAGGGGTGTCGTGATGCTGAAACTCGAGTTGCCCAAAGGCTTGCTGGGCGCAATGCCAGCAAGATGCACGTTGCCTTGCCATCCCCTAGGCACACTAGCAAGCACGTTGTGGTTGTGGTGTGCCGCTGGGGTCCCCCGCCCCGGGTCCAAGGTCGAGCACGTGCGTCTGGCTGCTGCGAACCCCGATCACCGAAGGACCAACAAGAAGGGAAACACGTCCGTGCACGGCCCACCTAGGCACCACCTAGGGAGCATGGCGTGGTGGAGTTGTGCCTTGGGCACACGCTCGGGGCAA
>NC_142442.1:53910000-53912500 GCF_059453495.1 Arachis ipaensis
GCTGGGGGCATTGCAACGTTGGCTGGGGGCGTTGCAACGGATGCCGAGCGCGTTGCAACGTTGGCTGGTGACGTTGCAACGGAGGCAGGGCGCGTTGCAACGGATGCTGGTGACGTTGCAACGGAGGCAGGGCGCGTTGCAACGTTGGCTGGGGGCGTTGCAACGGAGGCAGGTCGCGTTGCCACGGTTGCTGGTGACGTTACAACGGAGGCAGGGCGCGTTGCAACGTTGGCTGGGAGCGTTGCAACGGATGCTGGTGACGTTGCAACGGAGGCAGGGCGCGTTGCAACGTTGGCTGGGGGCGTCGCAACGGAGGCAGGTCGCGTTGCCACGGTTGCTGGTGACGTTGCAACGGAGGCAGGGCGCGTTGCAACGTTGGCTGGGGGCGTTGCAACGTTGGCTGGGGGCAGTGCAACGGATGCTGGGGTCGGTGCAACGTTGGCCGTGCGCGTTGCAACAGAGGCAGGGCGCATTGCAACGGATGCTGGTGACGTTGCAACGGAGGCAGGGCGCGTTGCAACGTTGGCTGGGAGCGTTGCAACGGAGGCAGGGCGCGTTGCAACGTTGGCTGGGGGCGTTGCAACGGATGCTGGGGACGGTGCAACGTTGGCTGGGCGCGTTGCAACGGAGGCAGGGTGCGTTGCAACGGATGCTGGGTTAGGTGCATCGTTGGCTGGTTTCGTTGCAACGGAGGCACCCGCCGTTGCAACGATGGCTCGGAGCGTTGCAACGGAGGAGCCAAATTTTCATATCTCATAATTGGCTCGTGCATTTTTTCTAAAATTTTGAGGGAACCTTGGTAATATTATGTGAAGGCTGCACAAAAAAATCCAGGTCAAAAATCGCACGTTTGCTCCGTTTTTCATTTTTTTTGAATTTCCGGCTTTCCGGGCGGTAAAAAAATCGGCAAAAAAAATCGGCACGGTGTAAATTCACCAAATTTGGGGGATGGAAAGATCTTATTTTTCTAGAGGTTGTTGCAAAAAACGGCGTCAAAATTCGACCTCTAGAGCACTTTCCTTGAGTATGTCTCCTCACGGAAAAGGACGTCTACCCGTGGCACTTTGGTAATGGCTCGGCAGCCTATTATAGGGGGGAGGGGTGTCGTGATGCTGAAACTCGAGTTGCCCAAAGGCTTGCTGGGCGCAATGCCAGCAAGATGCACGTTGCCTTGCCATCCCCTAGGCACACTAGCAAGCACGTTGTGGTTGTGGTGTGCCGCCGGGCTCCCCCGCCCCCCACGGAGGCACCCGCCGTTGCAACGATGGCTCGGAGCGTTGCAACGGAGGAGCCAAATTTTCATATCTCAGAATTGGCTCGTGCATTTTTCGTGAAATTTTGAGGGAACCTTGGTAATATTATTGAAGGCTGCACAAAAAAATCCAGGTCAAAAATCGCAGGTTTTCTCCGTTTTTCATTTTTTTTGAATTTCCGGCATTCCGGGCGGTAAAAAAATCGTCAAAAAAAATCGGCACGGTGTAAATTCACCAAATTTGGAGGATGGAAAGTTCTTATTTTTCTAGAGGTTGTTGCAAAAAACGGCGTCAAAATTCGACCTCTAGAGCACTTTCCTTTAGTATGTCTCCTCACGGAAAAGGACGTCTACCCGTGGCACTTTGGTAATGGCTCGGCAGCCTATTATAGGGGGGAGGGGAGTCGTGATGCTGAAACTCGAGTTGCCCAAAGGCTTGCTGGGCGCAATGCCAGCCAGATGCACGTTGCCTTGCCATCCCCTAGGCACACTAGCAAGCACGTTGTGGTTGTGGTGTGCCGCCGGGCTCCCCCGCCCCCCACGGAGGCACCCGCCGTTGCAACGATGGCTCGGAGCGTTGCAACGGAGGAGCCAAATTTTCATATCTCAGAATTGGCTCGTGCATTTTTCGTGAAATTTTGAGGGAACCTTGGTAATATTATGTGAAGGCTGCACAAAAAAATCCAGGTCAAAAATCGCAGGTTTGCTCCGTTTTTCATTTTTTTTGAATTTCTGGCATTCCGGGCGGTAAAAAAATCGTCAAAAAAAATCGGCACGGTGTAAATTCACCAAATTTGGAGGATGGAAAGATCTTATTTTTCTAGAGGTTGTTGCAAAAAACGGCGTCAAAATTCGACCTCTAGAGCACTTTCCTTTAGTATGTCTCCTCACGGAAAAGGACGTCTACCCGTGGCACTTTGGTAATGGCTCGGCAGCCTATTATAGGGGGGAGGGGTGTCGTGCTGCTGAAACTCGAGTTGCCCAAAGGCTTGCTGGGCGCAATGCCAGCAAGATGCACGTTGCCTTGCCATCCCCTAGGCACACTAGCAAGCACGTTGTGGTTGTGGTGTGCCGCCGGGGTCCCCCGCCCCGGGTCCAAGGTCGAGCACGTGCGTCTGGCTGCTGCGAACCCCGATCACCGAAGGACCAACAAGAAGGGAAACACGTCCGTGCACGGCCCACCTAGGCACCACCTAGGGAGCATGGCGTGGTGGAGTTGTGCCTTGGGCACACGCTCAGGGCAACACC
>NC_142442.1:53952500-53955000 GCF_059453495.1 Arachis ipaensis
CACAAAAAAATCCAGGTCAAAAATCGCACGTTTGCTCCGTTTTTCATTTTTTTTGAATTTCCGGCTTTCCGGGCGGTAAAAAAATCGGCAAAAAAAATCGGCACGGTGTAAATTCACCAAATTTGGGGGATGGAAAGATCTTATTTTTCTAGAGGTTGTTGCAAAAAACGGCGTCAAAATTCGACCTCTAGAGCACTTTCCTTGAGTATGTCTCCTCACGGAAAAGGACGTCTACCCGTGGCACTTTGGTAATGGCTCGGCAGCCTATTATAGGGGGGAGGGGTGTCGTGATGCTGAAACTCGAGTTGCCCAAAGGCTTGCTGGGCGCAATGCCAGCAAGATGCACGTTGCCTTGCCATCCCCTAGGCACACTAGCAAGCACGTTGTGGTTGTGGTGTGCCGCCGGGCTCCCCCGCCCCCCACGGAGGCACCCGCCGTTGCAACGATGGCTCGGAGCGTTGCAACGGAGGAGCCAAATTTTCATATCTCAGAATTGGCTCGTGCATTTTTCGTGAAATTTTGAGGGAACCTTGGTAATATTATGTGAAGGCTGCACAAAAAAATCCAGGTCAAAAATCGCATGTTTGCTCCGTTTTTCATTTTTTTTGAATTTCCGGCATTCCGGGCGGTAAAAAAATCGTCAAAAAAAATCGGCACGGTGTAAATTCACCAAATTTGGAGGATGGAAAGATCTTATTTTTCTAGAGGTTGTTGCAAAAAACGGCGTCAAAATTCGACCTCTAGAGCACTTTCCTTTAGTATGTCTCCTCACGGAAAAGGACGTCTACCCGTGGCACTTTGGTAATGGCTCGGCAGCCTATTATAGGGGGGAGGGGTGTCGTGATGCTGAAACTCGAGTTGCCCAAAGGCTTGCTGGGCGCAATGCCAGCAAGATGCACGTTGCCTTGCCATCCCCTAGGCACACTAGCAAGCACGTTGTGGTTGTGGTGTGCCGCCGGGCTCCCCCGCCCCCCACGGAGGCACCCGCCGTTGCAACGATGGCTCGGAGCGTTGCAACGGAGGAGCCAAATTTTCATATCTCAGAATTGGCTCGTGCATTTTTCGTGAAATTTTGAGGGAACCTTGGTAATATTATGTGAAGACTGCACAAAAAAATCCAGGTCAAAAATCGCAGGTTTTCTCCGTTTTTCATTTTTTTTGAATTTCCGGCATTCCGGGCGGTAAAAAAATCGTCAAAAAAAATCGGCACGGTGTAAATTCACCAAATTTGGAGGATGGAAAGTTCTTATTTTTCTAGAGGTTGTTGCAAAAAACGGCGTCAAAATTCGACCTCTAGAGCACTTTCCTTTAGTATGTCTCCTCACGGAAAAGGACGTCTACCCGTGGCACTTTGGTAATGGCTCGGCAGCCTATTATAGGGGGGAGGGGAGTCGTGATGCTGAAACTCGAGTTGCCCAAAGGCTTGCTGGGCGCAATGCCAGCCAGATGCACGTTGCCTTGCCATCCCCTAGGCACACTAGCAAGCACGTTGTGGTTGTGGTGTGCCGCCGGGCTCCCCCGCCCCCCACGGAGGCACCCGCCGTTGCAACGATGGCTCGGAGCGTTGCAACGGAGGAGCCAAATTTTCATATCTCAGAATTGGCTCGTGCATTTTTCGTGAAATTTTGAGGGAACCTTGGTAATATTATGTGAAGGCTGCACAAAAAAATCCAGGTCAAAAATCGCAGGTTTGCTCCGTTTTTCATTTTTTTTGAATTTCCGGCATTCCGGGCGGTAAAAAAATCGTCAAAAAAAATCGGCACGGTGTAAATTCACCAAATTTGGAGGATGGAAAGATCTTATTTTTCTAGAGGTTGTTGCAAAAAACGGCGTCAAAATTCGACCTCTAGAGCACTTTCCTTTAGTATGTCTCCTCACGGAAAAGGACGTCTACCCGTGGCACTTTGGTAATGGCTCGGCAGCCTATTATAGGGGGGAGGGGTGTCGTGCTGCTGAAACTCGAGTTGCCCAAAGGCTTGCTGGGCGCAATGCCAGCAAGATGCACGTTGCCTTGCCATCCCCTAGGCACACTAGCAAGCACGTTGTGGTTGTGGTGTGCCGCCGGGGTCCCCCGCCCCGGGTCCAAGGTCGAGCACGTGCGTCTGGCTGCTGCGAACCCCGATCACCGAAGGACCAACAAGAAGGGAAACACGTCCGTGCACGGCCCACCTAGGCACCACCTAGGGAGCATGGCGTGGTGGAGTTGTGCCTTGGGCACACGCTCGGGGCAACACCTTGTGCTCGGCCCAGGACTAGGGGGATCATCCCAAGTCCGAGCACGACGTGGGATCGGCGGGCGGCCTGTGCGCCCCCGCGAGGGGCAACGCGGCTTGCGCAGCCCGACGCTTGGCCAGGCCTAGTGTGGCGCACGACGCGGATGATGGATATGCGTGCGGCAGCGGGTGTCGTGGGCAGGGGGCAACGCGACGTGCTCGTCCCAGCACTTTGAGGGGTCACGTTGCGGAAGACGGTTACCTGTTCGTGTCCACTCCCGAGGGGC
>NC_142442.1:53970000-53977500 GCF_059453495.1 Arachis ipaensis
AATTGTCGGGAGGGAAGCGGATGGGGGCCGGCGATGCGCCCCGGTCGGATGTGGAACGGCGACGCTGGTCCGCCAATCGACTCGGGGCGTCGACCGACGCGGATTGCGACGGTGGCCTGATGAGTTATTTTGGTGAAAAATAAATTTCTCCCCAAAACACACAAATCTAACCGGCAAGTGCACCGGGTCGCATCAAGTAATAAAAACTCACGGGGTGAGGTCGATCCCACAGGGATTGATGGATCAAGCAATTTTAGTGGGTGATTAGTTTAGTCAAGCTAACATTGAGTGATTTGAGTGACAATTGAAGCCAACAGAATGTAAATGACAAGGAAAATTAAAGTGCAGAAAGTAAAATTGCAAGTAACTTAAAGAGCAAGAAATGTAAATTGCAAGAAAGATAAATTTCATTAAATGTAAAGGGGAGTGGGGTGCAGGGAAATGAAAGAGAGCAATAGATCAAGCAACTGGATATTTAAATTGCAGAAAATGTAAATGTGCAGGAAATGTAAATTAGAAGCAATGCAACAGGAAGTAAAAATTGCAGAGAAGGGAATTGTAGCAGAAAGTAAATCAGCGAGAGAACTCAAATCAATTGTGAAATCTAGAAAGACAAGTGAAGATCTCAGGGGATCCAAGAGACTAGAAAACAAGTCTAGATCTCAAGCCCTTCCTTGATTCAATAAAAGGAAAGTTGCAGAGAATTAAAAGAAAGATTGCAGAAGAAGTAAAGAGACGTTGCAAAAAGAGAATGAAAACAGAATTCCTTCCAATCTCAATTCAAGATTCAAAACAAAAAACTAAAGAGAGAGAGTTCTCTATTCCTAATGCTCCCTAGTGGAGCTCGCCCCCTCTACAAATATGAAACAGATGTCTATTTATAGGCATTTCTACAAATTGAAAATGAAATTAAAAACAAATTACAATTAAATGAAAATCCTATTTTATCTATTTCTTGTGCCTTTGAGTGATGATCATTTGGGCCCTTGCTCTTGATGGAATTGGGTTGAAAGAGGCCTTGGTTGATTGCTCTTGGAGTTTGAGGAAGAACCGAAGTGAACCAATTGAACCGGTTTTGAAGTTAGCCATAGTTGGTCCCAACGTTAGGGCCAAAGTTAGGGGTCTAACTTTGACCCCAACTTTTCATAGCAGCAAGCATAATTTGCTGGTATGAACGTTGGTGCCAACGTTAGGGGTCTAACTTTGACCCTAACGTTGGCCTCCCTTATATACATTTATGGGGCCAACTTTGTCCTCTTGTCATGTTGCCAATTTTATGCCCAATATAGACTATCATATATGGTTGGAAAGCTCTGAATGTCATCTTTCTAACCCACTTGGAATCACTTCAATTGGACATCTACAACTCAAGTTATGATCATTTGAAGAGGGTATGGTCGCTGGCTTTGGTGTGCAGCGTTTGAGGTAACGTTAGCCCTCAAACGTTGGCGAAAACGCCAGTTCTGGAGGCTCAAATGTATTGTCCACCCCATACTATTATACATTGTTGGAAAGCCCTGGATGTCTACTTTCCAATGCCTTTGGGAGCACATCATTTGGAGCTCTACAGCTCGAGTTATACTCCTTTGAAGGTGCAGAGGTCAAGTGGCCTCACTGCAGGTTACCACCATGTTCGTTTATGCACATTGCGGGGCAGTTTTCTCCCTTAATTTTAGTGTCCACCTTGCAGTGCCATATATGCTTGGAAAGCTCTTGATTCCTACTTTCCAATGCTTCTTGAATCACCTCATTTGGAGCTATGTAGCTCAAGTTATTCTTGTTGGAAGTATACCCCTTGTATGCCTTGTGGTGTGTGGCGCCAACGTTAGCCTCCAAGTTAGGGGGCTAACGTTGGCGCAAACGTTGGCCCCTCTCCCTTATGTCTTCATGTGCCAACGTTAGCCTCCAAGTTAGGGGGCTAACGTTGGCGCAAACGTTGGATGGCCAGGGAGGAATTCATGTGCCAACGTTAGCCTCCAAGTTAGGGGGCTAACGTTGGCTCAAACGTGGGGAGCCCAGGGAGTAATCTTCATGCCCAACGTTAGCCTCCAAGTTAGGGGGCTAACGTTGGGGCTAACTTCATGCCTCCAGGTTCAATTTCACTTATTCCTCTCTTCACTCCTAGCCATTCCTCTTTGCTTCAACCTTTCTCCAAGCTTTCTTCACCTATCATTAATCAACCAAACACATCAAAGCTATGCTCAAAATCATGAGATATTCATTCTTTCATAATATGTGACAATTTTAGCATAAAACCTCATGAAATAGCATGAATTCATACATGGTTGATTAAATCAAAGGAAACATGAAAATCTACCCAATTGGCTTGCTTATGGCTCAAGAAAGTGCATAATTCAATTAAAAACAAAAGAAAAAGGCTAGTTAAAATAGGCTAAGATGACTTGTCATCACAACACCAAACTTAAAGCTTGCTTGTCCCCAAGCAAGAAAAGAATCATGCAATAAAGATTGACAATCCAAGGCAAGAAGAGTAGCAACTCAATGTTCATGGTAAGCTAGTTTTCTAAGCATGCTACAATCACAAAAGAAATGTAAATGATTGATGCTTCCATCTAGCTCAATTTATGAAATCTTTTTCTTATATTTCTTCCTTGAAACAAGCTTTTGATTTTCTTATTAGCTTATCCTTTTTGGGTACTTTGCCCCATGAGTTGATAACAAAGCTACGACTTCTAAATGCTTTGTTTTCAAGTATTACCACTTGATACATAAGCACCACAAGCATTTGATTAGAGGACTTCATTAAGCTCATTTTTCTTTTCTTTTCTTGACTCTCTAATCATTGATGCTCAGAGCCTTGAGCTTTGAGGGAGTGCTTTTGCACTTTGAGCCTAACCTTGACTTCTAAGTGTTTTGTTTTCAAGCATTTGGCTTGATACATAAACACCACAAGTACTTAACAAATGAATTGCCATTGGTACTCAGAGCCTTCAGCTTTCTCATTCTTTCCCTTTTTCTTTTCTTGCTTTATTTTGCATTTGCTTCTTCAAGGTTTTCATGATTTTAAAAGATTTCACAAAATGTACTAGATGAAAACTTCAATTAAATAAAATCCAATGCAATTGAGCAACAATTAATCATACTAGCTTTCCAATACTTGTATGCACATGCTAAACTCTTCTTTAGTTCCTTGTTTGTTTATGATCATGATGCTTTACTGCTTTTGGATTCACAAAACTCAAGTTGGTATTCATAATGACACAGCACCATGTTGCAAATTAAAAATCAACTATGCCTTTTCATACACACATGCATACAGAGAAGGTAAAGACAATCATGCAGTTTATAGTGCTTGAAACAAATGAGAGGAAAAAGAACTTTACAACCTTGTAGTTCATCTTCTCTATTGTTGTCAATTTCCTCCCATTCTCCTCCTTCCCATACCAAACTCAGAATGCTTGCTCATCCTCAAGCAACTATTAAAACCGTGGCTATGGGGCTAAGATGGATCATGAATGTCTTGCACAAGAAATGTTAGTAGTACATGTGTTTCAAGCAAGCAAAATTAAAGATAATAATCAAGGCACAAGAGACAGAGACATTGTGATTACATAGATAAGAAGGTGTGCATGATACATTGCATAAAGATATAAGTGGCACACCAAACTTAGTGTGACACTTTCATTTGGAATTACTGCAAGTATCTTGTAAAGATTTGAAACAAATTGTATTGCATAGCAACACCAAACTTAGAATGCAATCCTATGTCAATTTATTTGAACTAAAACTAAACAAAAGAAACTGTTATATGTTAAATACAATCACCAAATGAAGAATCTGTTATGAATAAGGATGTCTTGGTGATGTATGAACAAAAACAGTTAATGAAGGGAAGCATTAAAAACAAGTAAATAAATGAAACAAAGAGAAAACAAAAATTATCCAACTAAGAAGAAAAATAACACTGTAAAAGGCAATATGATTATGCAGACAAGTGATGTTGCTGGATTGATTTGCATAGAAAAATAGGTGACACACCAAACTTAGAATCTTGGTGTGTCACTTTCATGTAAAATTGATGCAATCATCCATGAAGATGGAAAACAGATTGTTGCAGGGCAACACCAAACTTAGAATGTGATCATATGCCAATTTATTGAAATTTAAACAAAGCAAGGAGAAGAAATGTACCTACTGTCTACCTGTTCTTTACTTTCTTCCTCTTCTTCCAATTTGTTAAGAGGAATGACTTCAAAGGAGGAGAAGTTTCAGCTAGTGCCCCCTGTCTTGGTCTCTCCTCAGCAAGCTTCCTTGTGAAATTGGCTTGATTGATCTTGCTTGCTGGATCAGGGGGAGGATTGTTTGCAGTTGACCTTCTCATGAATGTTGTCCTTGGTGTCTTGGTCACAATCCTCTTCTTGGTGCTTTTGTTAATTGCCTTCATTTCTTGGATGTCAAGACATGGTTGCTGTGTGATTATTGGAGTGATTTCTTCATTCAGGGCCTCTTGTATTGGTGGTTCCATGAACTCCTCCTTTATGTACTTCTCTTCCTCACTTGAGTTTGGAATGACTTCTTCACTCTCTTGCTCCTCCACTTCCTCTTTTACACCCAACATTTGTTTCAATCGCTCTATCATGGGGGAGGTTTGTCGATCTTCCCAACATTTCTTCATCTCCTCGTCATACCTTTCAATCATGGATTCAAATGTTGAGGCGTTTTGGTCCAAGGAGGTTTGTGAGAGTTGTGAGTCTTCATGTTCTCTTGTCATCTCAAGTGCAGTTTCAGGTTCAACCACCTCATTCTTCATTGAAAGTTCACTTGATGCAGTGGCCTCCTTATCTTGCTCTTCCACTTTCTCCTTCATATCCATCAGTTGGCCTTCATTTTTCTTGCTCAGTGGTTCTAAGTGTTTCCTTATTTTCTCTAAATCTTCATTCATATTTTTTAAGAGACTTTCTTCCCTTTTCCAGGCTTGTTGTTGTTCCTTCATGAATTGTTCTTGTCTTTTCAACAATTCTCTGGATTTTTGAAGTGGATCTTCATTTTGCTCTTCCACCTCCTCCTTTTTTGCAATTTCACTTAACACAGGGACCTTGCATTCTTGTTTTTCCATTTTCTCCTTCCTTGCATTCAACAATTGGCCTGCCATTACTTCCATGTTTTTGAATGAATTCTCTTGCTCGTTCCAAGATCTTTGCACCTCCCTCTCATATTTTTCAAACATAATCTCTAGCTTTGAGAGGCCTAGGTTCGTGGAAGTTTGTGTTGAGGCATATTTAGGTGATGAAGAATTTTCAAATGTAGAAGTGGGCGGTGAGGTTGGACAATCTCTCATGTGAGTTGACTGCTCAGAATTTGCAGTTTCTTGGTAATACTCCCAGCCACCATTGAAATAATGACTTGAATCATTTTGTGGTGGAGGGAAATATCCCATATGTTTTTCTTTCTCATCTTGTGGTTCTGAAGCATGGCTCCATGAATTGGAGAGCCCAGAATTTGAAGTTTCTTGGTGATATTCCCATCCATCATTAGAGATTGGTGATGGTGGGTGATATCCCATAGAATTTGTTTGATCATGAGATGAGTTGAACTCCATTTGAGTTTTGTAAAACACACAACCAAGTAAAATTGAAATTACTCATATCAGAGATGAGAATTTCTTAGTGAGGCAAAAACTCAAACACCTTGGTTTCACTTTGAAACAGAAACCAAAAATAAAGAAAATGCTTAATCTAGACTTCTCACCCACTTAATCATTGTTGATCTAATCAATCCCCGGCAACGGCGCCAAAAACTTGATGAGTTATTTTGGTGAAAAATAAATTTCTCCCCAAAACACACAAATCTAACCGGCAAGTGCACCGGGTCGCATCAAGTAATAAAAACTCACGGGGTGAGGTCGATCCCACAGGGATTGATGGATCAAGCAATTTTAGTGGGTGATTAGTTTAGTCAAGCTAACATTGAGTGATTTGAGTGACAATTGAAGCCAACAGAATGTAAATGACAAGGAAAATTAAAGTGCAGAAAGTAAAATTGCAAGTAACTTAAAGAGCAAGAAATGTAAATTGCAAGAAAGATAAATTTCATTAAATGTAAAGGGGAGTGGGGTGCAGGGAAATGAAAGAGAGCAATAGATCAAGCAACTGGATATTTAAATTGCAGAAAATGTAAATGTGCAGGAAATGTAAATTAGAAGCAATGCAACAGGAAGTAAAAATTGCAGAGAAGGGAATTGTAGCAGAAAGTAAATCAGCGAGAGAACTCAAATCAATTGTGAAATCTAGAAAGACAAGTGAAGATCTCAGGGGATCCAAGAGACTAGAAAACAAGTCTAGATCTCAAGCCCTTCCTTGATTCAATAAAAGGAAAGTTGCAGAGAATTAAAAGAAAGATTGCAGAAGAAGTAAAGAGACGTTGCAAAAAGAGAATGAAAACAGAATTCCTTCCAATCTCAATTCAAGATTCAAAACAAAAAACTAAAGAGAGAGAGTTCTCTATTCCTAATGCTCCCTAGTGGAGCTCGCCCCCTCTACAAATATGAAACAGATGTCTATTTATAGGCATTTCTACAAATTGAAAATGAAATTAAAAACAAATTACAATTAAATGAAAATCCTATTTTATCTATTTCTTGTGCCTTTGAGTGATGATCATTTGGGCCCTTGCTCTTGATGGAATTGGGTTGAAAGAGGCCTTGGTTGATTGCTCTTGGAGTTTGAGGAAGAACCGAAGTGAACCAATTGAACCGGTTTTGAAGTTAGCCATAGTTGGTCCCAACGTTAGGGCCAAAGTTAGGGGTCTAACTTTGACCCCAACTTTTCATAGCAGCAAGCATAATTTGCTGGTATGAACGTTGGTGCCAACGTTAGGGGTCTAACTTTGACCCTAACGTTGGCCTCCCTTATATACATTTATGGGGCCAACTTTGTCCTCTTGTCATGTTGCCAATTTTATGCCCAATATAGACTATCATATATGGTTGGAAAGCTCTGAATGTCATCTTTCTAACCCACTTGGAATCACTTCAATTGGACATCTACAACTCAAGTTATGATCATTTGAAGAGGGTATGGTCGCTGGCTTTGGTGTGCAGCGTTTGAGGTAACGTTAGCCCTCAAACGTTGGCGAAAACGCCAGTTCTGGAGGCTCAAATGTATTGTCCACCCCATACTATTATACATTGTTGGAAAGCCCTGGATGTCTACTTTCCAATGCCTTTGGGAGCACATCATTTGGAGCTCTACAGCTCGAGTTATACTCCTTTGAAGGTGCAGAGGTCAAGTGGCCTCACTGCAGGTTACCACCATGTTCGTTTATGCACATTGCGGGGCAGTTTTCTCCCTTAATTTTAGTGTCCACCTTGCAGTGCCATATATGCTTGGAAAGCTCTTGATTCCTACTTTCCAATGCTTCTTGAATCACCTCATTTGGAGCTATGTAGCTCAAGTTATTCTTGTTGGAAGTATACCCCTTGTATGCCTTGTGGTGTGTGGCGCCAACGTTAGCCTCCAAGTTAGGGGGCTAACGTTGGCG
>NC_142442.1:53982500-53985000 GCF_059453495.1 Arachis ipaensis
AGGCAGGGGACGGTGCAACGTTGGCTGGGCGCGTTGCAACGGAGGCAAGGTGCGTTGCAACGGATGCTGGGTTAGGTGCATCGTTGGCTGGTTTCGTTGCAACGGAGGCACCCGCCGTTGCAACGATGGCTCGGAGCGTTGCAACGGAGGAGCCAAATTTTCATATCTCATAATTGGCTCGTGCATTTTTTCTAAAATTTTGAGGGAACCTTGGAAATATTATGTGAAGGCTGCACAAAAAAATCCAGGTCAAAAATCGCACGTTTGCTCCGTTTTTCATTTTTTTTGAATTTCCGGCTTTCCGGGCGGTAAAAAAATCGGCAAAAAAAATCGGCACGGTGTAAATTCACCAAATTTGGGGGATGGAAAGATCTTATTTTTCTAGAGGTTGTTGCAAAAAACGGCGTCAAAATTCGACCTCTAGAGCACTTTCCTTGAGTATGTCTCCTCACGGAAAAGGACGTCTACCCGTGGCACTTTGGTAATGGCTCGGCAGCCTATTATAGGGGGGAGGGGTGTCGTGATGCTGAAACTCGAGTTGCCCAAAGGCTTGCTGGGCGCAATGCCAGCAAGATGCACGTTGCCTTGCCATCCCCTAGGCACACTAGCAAGCACGTTGTGGTTGTGGTGTGCCGCCGGGCTCCCCCGCCCCCCACGGAGGCACCCGCTGTTGCAACGATGGCTCGGAGCGTTGCAACGGAGGAGCCAAATTTTCATATCTCAGAATTGGCTCGTGCATTTTTCGTGAAATTTTGAGGGAACCTTGGTAATATTATGTGAAGGCTGCACAAAAAAATCCAGGTCAAAAATCGCAGGTTTGCTCCGTTTTTCATTTTTTTTGAATTTCCGGCATTCCGGGCGGTAAAAAAATCGTCAAAAAAAATCGGCACGGTGTAAATTCACCAAATTTGGAGGATGGAAAGTTCTTATTTTTCTAGAGGTTGTTGCAAAAAACGGCGTCAAAATTCGACCTCTAGAGCACTTTCCTTTAGTATGTCTCCTCACGGAAAAGGACGTCTACCCGTGGCACTTTGGTAATGGCTCGGCAGCCTATTATAGGGGGGAGGGGTGTCGTGATGCTGAAACTCGAGTTGCCCAAAGGCTTGCTGGGCGCAATGCCAGCAAGATGCACGTTGCCTTGCCATCCCCTAGGCACACTAGCAAGCACGTTGTGGTTGTGGTGTGCCGCCGGGCTCCCCCGCCCCCCACGGAGGCACCCGCCGTTGCAACGAAGGCTCGGAGCGTTGCAACGGAGGAGCCAAATTTTCATATCTCAGAATTGGCTCGTGCATTTTTCGTGAAATTTTGAGGGAAACTTGGTAATATTATGTGAAGGCTGCACAAAAAAATCCAGGTCAAAAATCGCAGGTTTGCTCCGTTTTTCATTTTTTTTGAATTTCCGGCATTCCAGGCGGTAAAAAAATCGTCAAAAAAAATCGGCACGGTGTAAATTCACCAAATTTGGAGGATGGAAAGATCTTATTTTTCTAGAGGTTGTTGCAAAAAACGGCGTCAAAATTCGACCTCTAGAGCACTTTCCTTTAGTATGTCTCCTCACGGAAAAGGACGTCTACCCGTGGCACTTTGGTAATGGCTCGGCAGCCTATTATAGGGGGGAGGGGTGTCGTGATGCTGAAACTCGAGTTGCCCAAAGGCTTGCTGGGCGCAATGCCAGCAAGATGCACGTTGCCTTGCCATCCCCTAGGCACACTAGCAAACACGTTGTGGTTGTGGTGTGCCGCCGGGCTCCCCCGCCCCCCACGGAGGCACCCGCCGTTGCAACGATGGCTCGGAGCGTTGCAACGGAGGAGCCAAATTTTCATATCTCAGAATTGGCTCGTGCATTTTTCATGAAATTTTGAGGGAACCTTGGTAATATTATGTGAAGGCTGCACAAAAAAATCCAGGTCAAAAATCGCAGGTTTGCTCCGTTTTTCATTTTTTTTGAATTTCCGGCATTCCGGGCGGTAAAAAAATCGTCAAAAAAAATCGGCACGGTGTAAATTCACCAAATTTGGAGGATGGAAAGATCTTATTTTTCTAGAGGTTGTTGCAAAAAACGGCGTCAAAATTCGACCTCTAGAGCACTTTCCTTTAGTATGTCTCCTCACGGAAAAGGACGTCTACCCGTGGCACTTTGGTAATGGCTCGGCAGCCTATTATAGGGGGGAGGGGTGTCGTGATGCTGAAACTCGAGTTGCCCAAAGGCTTGCTGGGCGCAATGCCAGCAAGATGCACGTTGCCTTGCCATCCCCTAGGCACATTAGCAAGCACGTTGTGGTTGTGGTGTGCCGCCGGGCTCCCCCGCCCCCCACGGAGGCACCCGCCGTTGCAACGATGGCTCGGAGCGTTGCAACGGAGGAGCCAAATTTTCATATCTCAGAATTGGCTCGTGCATTTTTCGTGAAATTTTGAGGGAACCTTGGTAATATTATGTGAAGGCTGCACAAAAAAATCCAGGTCAAAAATCGCAGGTTTGCTCCGTTTTTCATTTTTTTTG
>NC_142442.1:54005000-54010000 GCF_059453495.1 Arachis ipaensis
AACGTTGGCTGGGGGCGTTGCAACGGAGGCAGGGTGCGTTGCAACGTTGGCCGGTGACGTTGCAACGGAGGCAGGTCGCTTTGCAACGGATGCTGGGATCGTTGCAACGGAAGCTGGGGGCATTGCAACGTTGGCTGGGGGCGTTGCAACGGATGCCGAGCGCGTTGCAATGTTGGCTGGGGGCAGTGCAACGGATGCTAGGGTCGGTGCAACGTTGGCCGTGCGCGTTGCAACAGAGGCAGGGCGCGTTGCAACGGATGCTGGTGACGTTGCAACGGAGGCAGGGCGCGTTGCAACGTTGGCTGGGAGCGTTGCAACGGAGGCAGGGCGCGTTGCAACGTTGGCTGGGCGCGTTGCAACGGAGGCAGGGGACGGTGCAACGTTGGCTGGGCGCGTTGCAACGGAGGCAAGGTGCGTTGCAACGGATGCTGGGTTAGGTGCATCGTTGGCTGGTTTCGTTGCAACGGAGGCACCCGCCGTTGCAACGATGGCTCGGAGCGTTGCAACGGAGGAGCCAAATTTTCATATCTCATAATTGGCTCGTGCATTTTTTCTAAAATTTTGAGGGAACCTTGGTAATATTATGTGAAGGCTGCACAAAAAAATCCAGGTCAAAAATCGCACGTTTGCTCCGTTTTTCATTTTTTTTGAATTTCCGGCTTTCCGGGCGGTAAAAAAATCGGCAAAAAAAATCGGCACGGTGTAAATTCACCAAATTTGGGGGATGGAAAGATCTTATTTTTCTAGAGGTTGTTGCAAAAAACGGCGTCAAAATTCGACCTCTAGAGCACTTTCCTTGAGTATGTCTCCTCACGGAAAAGGACGTCTACCCGTGGCACTTTGGTAATGGCTCGGCAGCCTATTATAGGGGGGAGGGGTGTCGTGATGCTGAAACTCGAGTTGCCCAAAGGCTTGCTGGGCGCAATGCCAGCAAGATGCACGTTGCCTTGCCATCCCCTAGGCACACTAGCAAGCACGTTGTGGTTGTGGTGTGCCGCCGGGCTCCCCCGCCCCCCACGGAGGCACCCGCCGTTGCAACGATGGCTCGGAGCGTTGCAACGGAGGAGCCAAATTTTCATATCTCAGAATTGGCTCGTGCATTTTTCGTGAAATTTTGAGGGAACCTTGGTAATATTATGTGAAGGCTGCACAAAAAAATCCAGGTCAAAAATCGCAGGTTTGCTCCGTTTTTCATTTTTTTTGAATTTCCGGCATTCCAGGCGATAAAAAAATCGTCAAAAAAAATCGGCACGGTGTAAATTCACCAAATTTGGAGGATGGAAAGATCTTATTTTTCTAGAGGTTGTTGCAAAAAACGGCGTCAAAATTCGACCTCTAGAGCACTTTCCTTTAGTATGTCTCCTCACGGAAAAGGACGTCTACCCGTGGCACTTTGGTAATGGCTCGGCAGCCTAATATAGGGGGGAGGGGTGTCGTGATGCTGAAACTCGAGTTGCCCAAAGGCTTGCTGGGCGCAATGCCAGCAAGATGCACGTTGCCTTGCCATCCCCTAGGCACACTAGCAAGCACGTTGTGGTTGTGGTGTGCCGCCGGGCTCCCCCGCCCCCCACGGAGGCACCCGCCGTTGCAACGATGGCTCGGAGCGTTGCAACGGAGGAGCCAAATTTTCATATCTCAGAATTGGCTCGTGCATTTTTCGTGAAATTTTGAGGGAACCTTGGTAATATTATGTGAAGGCTGCACAAAAAAATCCAGGTCAAAAATCGCAGGTTTGCTCCGTTTTTCATTTTTTTTGAATTTCCGGCATTCCGGGCGGTAAAAAAATCGTCAAAAAAAATCGGCACGGTGTAAATTCACCAAATTTGGAGGATGGAAAGATCTTATTTTTCTAGAGGTTGTTGCAAAAAACGGCGTCAAAATTCGACCTCTAGAGCACTTTCCTTGAGTATGTCTCCTCACGGAAAATGACGTCTACCCGTGGCACTTTGGTAATGGCTCGGCAGCCTATTATAGGGGGGAGGGGTGTCGTGATGCTGAAACTCGAGTTGCCCAAAGGCTTGCTGGGCGCAATGCCAGCAAGATGCACGTTGCCTTGCCATCCCCTAGGCACACTAGCAAGCACGTTGTGGTTGTGGTGTGCCGCCGGGCTCCCCCGCCCCCCACGGAGGCACCCGCCGTTGCAACGATGGCTCGGAGCGTTGCAACGGAGGAGCCAAATTTTCATATCTCAGAATTGGCTCGTGCATTTTTCGTGAAATTTTGAGGGAACCTTGGTAATATTATGTGAAGGCTGCACAAAAAAATCCAGGTCAAAAATCGCAGGTTTGCTCCGTTTTTCATTTTTTTTGAATTTCCGGCATTCCAGGCGGTAAAAAAATCGTCAAAAAAAATCGGCACGGTGTAAATTCACCAAATTTGGAGGATGGAAAGATCTTATTTTTCTAGAGGTTGTTGCAAAAAACGGCGTCAAAATTCGACCTCTAGAGCACTTTCCTTTAGTATGTCTCCTCACGGAAAAGGACGTCTACCCGTGGCACTTTGGTAATGGCTCGGCAGCCTATTATAGGGGGGAGGGGTGTCGTGATGCTGAAACTCGAGTTGCCCAAAGGCTTGCTGGGCGCAATGCCAGCAAGATGCACGTTGCCTTGCCATCCCCTAGGCACACTAGCAAGCACGTTGTGGTTGTGGTGTGCCGCCGGGCTCCCCCGCCCCCCACGGAGGCACCCGCCGTTGCAACGATGGCTCGGAGCGTTGCAACGGAGGAGCCAAATTTTCATATCTCAGAATTGGCTCGTGCATTTTTCGTGAAATTTTGAGGGAACCTTGGTAATATTATGTGAAGGCTGCACAAAAAAATCCAGGTCAAAAATCGCAGGTTTGCTCCGTTTTTCATTTTTTTTGAATTTCCGGCATTCCGGGCGGTAAAAAAATCGTCAAAAAAAATCGGCACGGTGTAAATTCACCAAATTTGGAGGATGCAAAGATCTTATTTTTCTAGAGGTTGTTGCAAAAAACGGCGTCAAAATTCGACCTCTAGAGCACTTTCCTTTAGTATGTCTCCTCACGGAAAAGGACGTCTACCCGTGGCACTTTGGTAATGGCTCGGCAGCCTATTATAGGGGGGAGGGGTGTCGTGATGCTGAAACTCGAGTTGCCCAAAGGCTTGCTGGGCGCAATGCCAACAAGATGCACGTTGCCTTGCCATCCCCTAGGCACACTAGCAAGCACGTTGTGGTTGTGGTGTGCCGCCGGGCTCCCCCGCCCCCCACGGAGGCACCCGCCGTTGCAACGATGGCTCGGAGCGTTGCAACGGAGGAGCCAAATTTTCATATCTCAGAATTGGCTCGTGCATTTTTCGTGAAATTTTGAGGGAACCTTGGTAATATTATGTGAAGGCTGCACAAAAAAATCCAGGTCAAAAATCGCAGGTTTGCTCCGTTTTTCATTTTTTTTGAATTTCCGGCATTCCGGGCGGTAAAAAAATCGTCAAAAAAAATCGGCACGGTGTAAATTCACCAAATTTGGAGGATGGAAAGTTCTTATTTTTCTAGAGGTTGTTGCAAAAAACGGCGTCAAAATTCGACCTCTAGAGCACTTTCCTTTAGTATGTCTCCTCACGGAAAAGGACGTCTACCCGTGGCACTTTGGTAATGGCTCGGCAGCCTATTATAGGGGGGAGGGGAGTCGTGATGCTGAAACTCGAGTTGCCCAAAGGCTTGCTGGGCGCAATGCCAGCCAGATGCACGTTGCCTTGCCATCCCCTAGGCACACTAGCAAGCACGTTGTGGTTGTGGTGTGCCGCCGGGCTCCCCCGCCCCCCACGGAGGCACCCGCCGTTGCAACGATGGCTCGGAGCGTTGCAACGGAGGAGCCAAATTTTCATATCTCAGAATTGGCTCGTGCATTTTTCGTGAAATTTTGAGGGAACCTTGGTAATATTATGTGAAGGCTGCACAAAAAAATCCAGGTCAAAAATCGCAGGTTTGCTCCGTTTTTCATTTTTTTTGAATTTCCGGCATTCCGGGCGGTAAAAAAATCATCAAAAAAAATCGGCACGGTGTAAATTCACCAAATTTGGAGGATGGAAAGATCTTATTTTTCTAGAGGTTGTTGCAAAAAACGGCGTCAAAATTCGACCTCTAGAGCACTTTCCTTTAGTATGTCTCCTCACGGAAAAGGACGTCTACCCGTGGCACTTTGGTAATGGCTCGGCAGCCTATTATAGGGGGGAGGGGTGTCGTGCTGCTGAAACTCGAGTTGCCCAAAGGCTTGCTGGGCGCAATGCCAGCAAGATGCACGTTGCCTTGCCATCCCCTAGGCACACTAGCAAGCACGTTGTGGTTGTGGTGTGCCGCCGGGGTCCCCCGCCCCGGGTCCAAGGTCGAGCACGGGCGTCTGGCTGCTGCGAACCCCGATCACCGAAGGACCAACAAGAAGGGAAACACGTCCGTGCACGGCCCACCTAGGCACCACCTAGGGAGCATGGCGTGGTGGAGTTGTGCCTTGGGCACACGCTCGGGGCAACACCTTGTGCTCGGCCCAGGACTAGGGGGATCATCCCAAGTCCGAGCACGACGTGGGATCGGCGGGCGGCCTGTGCGCCCCCGCGAGGGGCAACGCGGCTTGCGCAGCCCGACGCTTGGCCAGGCCTAGTGTGGCGCACGACGCGGATGATGGATATGCGTGCGGCAGCGGGTGTCGTGGGCAGGGGGCAACGCGACGTGCTCGTCCCAGCACTTTGAGGGGGCACGTTGCGGAAGACGGTTACCTGTTCGTGTCCACTCCCGAGGGGCAACGTGTCGTGCTCGCCCTACGTCTAGGGTCGACGTACGACGGTGCCCGATGCGGTGTGGGTTGGGCGTGTTGCTTAAGACGGTGCGGCTGTTCGGCTATCGCCCGAAGCACCTCACGCATCTGGCTGTCCCTTGAATGTTATTCGTCGCTTCCCCCGAACCCTGCCCAGCGGCGCTGACTCGGCTACCTCGTGCGCTTCCGCTTGCCTGCACGCGCCTAGGCGTGCGGGGCGCGGTTCGTCCGGG
>NC_142442.1:54017500-54020000 GCF_059453495.1 Arachis ipaensis
GCGTTGCAGCGGAAGCTGGGGGCGTTGCAGCGGAGGCAGGTCGTGTTGCAACGGATGCTGGGGTCGTTGCAACGGATGCTGCGCGCGTTGCAACGTTGGCTGGGGGCGTTGCAGCGGAGGCAGGTCGCGTTGCGACGTTGGCTGGGGGCGTTGCAACGGAGGCAGGTCGCTTTGCAACGGATGCTGGGATCGTTGCAACGGAAGCTGGGGGCATTGCAACGTTGGCTGGGGGCGTTGCAACGGATGCCGAGCGCGTTGCAACGTTGGCTGGTGACGTTGCAACGGAGGCAAGGCGCGTTGCAACGGATGCTGGTGACGTTGCAACGGAGGCAGGGCGCGTTGCAACGTTGGCTGGGGGCGTTGCAACGGAGGCAGGTCGCGTTGCCACGGTTGCTGGTGACGTTGCAACGGAGGCAGGGCGCGTTGCAACGTTGGCTGGGAGCGTTGCAACGGATGCTGGTGACGTTGCAACGGAGGCAGGGCGCGTTGCAACGTTGGCTGGGGGCGTCGCAACGGAGGCAGGTCGCGTTGCCACGGTTGCTGGTGACGTTGCAACGGAGGCAGGGCGCGTTGCAACGTTGGCTGGGGGCGTTGCAACGTTGGCTGGGGGCAGTGCAACGGATGCTGGGGTCGGTGCAACGTTGGCCGTGCGCGTTGCAACAGAGGCAGGGCGCGTTGCAACGGATGCTGGTGACGTTGCAACGGAGGCAGGGCGCGTTGCAACGTTGGCTGGGAGCGTTGCAACGGAGGCAGGGCGCGTTGCAACGTTGGCTGGGGGCGTTGCAACGGATGCTGGGGACGGTGCAACGTTGGCTGGGCGCGTTGCAACGGAGGCAGGGTGCGTTGCAACGGATGCTGGGTTAGGTGCATCGTTGGCTGGTTTCGTTGCAACGGAGGCACCCGCCGTTGCAACGATGGCTCGGAGCGTTGCAACGGAGGAGCCAAATTTTCATATCTCATAATTGGCTCGTGCATTTTTTCTAAAATTTTGAGGGAACCTTGGTAATATTATGTGAAGGCTGCACAAAAAAATCCAGGTCAAAAATCGCACGTTTGCTCCGTTTTTCATTTTTTTGAATTTCCGGCTTTCCGGGCGGTAAAAAAATCGGCAAAAAAAATCGGCACGGTGTAAATTCACCAAATTTGGGGGATGGAAAGATCTTATTTTTCTAGAGGTTGTTGCAAAAAACGGCGTCAAAATTCGACCTCTAGAGCACTTTCCTTGAGTATGTCTCCTCACGGAAAAGGACGTCTACCCGTGGCACTTTGGTAATGGCTCGGCAGCCTATTATAGGGGGGAGGGGTGTCGTGATGCTGAAACTCGAGTTGCCCAAAGGCTTGCTGGGCGCAATGCCAGCAAGATGCACGTTGCCTTGCCATCCCCTAGGCACACTAGCAAGCACGTTGTGGTTGTGGTGTGCCGCCGGGCTCCCCCGCCCCCCACGGAGGCACCCGTCGTTGCAACGATGGCTCGGAGCGTTGCAACGGAGGAGCCAAATTTTCATATCTCAGAATTGGCTCGTGCATTTTTCGTGAAATTTTGAGGGAACCTTGGTAATATTATGTGAAGGCTGCACAAAAAAATCCAGGTCAAAAATCGCACGTTTGCTCCGTTTTTCATTTTTTTTGAATTTCCGGCTTTCCGGGCGGTAAAAAAATCGGCAAAAAAAATCGGCACGGTGTAAATTCACCAAATTTGGGGGATGGAAAGATCTTATTTTTCTAGAGGTTGTTGCAAAAAACGGCGTCAAAATTCGACCTCTAGAGCACTTTCCTTGAGTATGTCTCCTCACGGAAAAGGACGTCTACCCGTGGCACCTTGGTAATGGCTCGGCAGCCTATTATAGGGGGGAGGGGTGTCGTGATGCTGAAACTCGAGTTGCCCAAAGGCTTGCTGGGCGCAATGCCAGCAAGATGCACGTTGCCTTGCCATCCCCTAGGCACACTAGCAAGCACGTTGTGGTTGTGGTGTGCCGCCGGGCTCCCCCGCCCCCCACGGAGGCACCCGCCGTTGCAACGATGGCTCGGAGCGTTGCAACGGAGGAGCCAAATTTTCATATCTCAGAATTGGCTCGTGCATTTTTCGTGAAATTTTGAGGGAACCTTGGTAATATTATGTGAAGGCTGCACAAAAAAATCCAGGTCAAAAATCGCAGGTTTTCTCCGTTTTTCATTTTTTTTGAATTTCCGGCATTCCGGGCGGTAAAAAAATCGTCAAAAAAAATCGGCACGGTGTAAATTCACCAAATTTGGAGGATGGAAAGTTCTTATTTTTCTAGAGGTTGTTGCAAAAAACGGCGTCAAAATTCGACCTCTAGAGCACTTTCCTTTAGTATGTCTCCTCACGGAAAAGGACGTCTACCCGTGGCACTTTGGTAATGGCTCGGCAGCCTATTATAGGGGGGAGGGGAGTCGTGATGCTGAAACTCGAGTTGCCCAAAGGCTTGCTGGGCGCAATGCCAGCCAGATGCACGTTGCCTTGCCATCCCCTAGGCACACT
>NC_142442.1:54030000-54032500 GCF_059453495.1 Arachis ipaensis
TCTACCCGTGGCACTTTGGTAATGGCTCGGCAGCCTATTATAGGGGGGAGGGGTGTCGTGATGCTGAAACTCGAGTTGCCCAAAGGCTTGCTGGGCGCAATGCCAGCAAGATGCACGTTGCCTTGCCATCCCCTAGGCACACTAGCAAGCACGTTGCGGTTGTGGTGTGCCGCCGGGCTCCCCCGCCCCCCACGGAGGCACCTGCCGTTGCAACGATGGCTCGGAGCGTTGCAACGGAGGAGCCAAATTTTCATATCTCAGAATTGGCTCGTGCATTTTTCGTGAAATTTTGAGGGAACCTTGGTAATATTATGTGAAGGCTGCACAAAAAAATCCAGGTCAAAAATCGCATGTTTGCTCCGTTTTTCATTTTTTTTGAATTTCCGGCATTCCGGGCGGTAAAAAAATCGTCAAAAAAAATCGGCACGGTGTAAATTCACCAAATTTGGAGGATGGAAAGATCTTATTTTTCTAGAGGTTGTTGCAAAAAACGGCGTCAAAATTCGAACTCTAGAGCACTTTCCTTTAGTATGTCTCCTCACGGAAAAGGACGTCTACCCGTGGCACTTTGGTAATGGCTCGGCAGCCTATTATAGGGGGGAGGGGTGTCGTGATGCTGAAACTCGAGTTGCCCAAAGGCTTGCTGGGCGCAATGCCAGCAAGATGCACGTTGCCTTGCCATCCCCTAGGCACACTAGCAAGCACGTTGTGGTTGTGGTGTGCCGCCGGGCTCCCCCGCCCCCCACGGAGGCACCCGCCGTTGCAACGATGGCTCGGAGCGTTGCAACGGAGGAGCCAAATTTTCATATCTCAGAATTGGCTCGTGCATTTTTCGTGAAATTTTGAGGGAACCTTGGTAATATTATGTGAAGGCTGCACAAAAAAATCCAGGTCAAAAATCGCATGTTTGCTCCGTTTTTCATTTTTTTTGAATTTCCGGCATTCCGGGCGGTAAAAAAATCGTCAAAAAAAATCGGCACGGTGTAAATTCACCAAATTTGGAGGATGGAAAGATCTTATTTTTCTAGAGGTTGTTGCAAAAAACGGCGTCAAAATTCGACCTCTAGAGCACTTTCCTTTAGTATGTCTCCTCACGGAAAAGGACGTCTACCCGTGGCACTTTGGTAATGGCTCGGCAGCCTATTATAGGGGGGAGGGGTGTCGTGATGCTGAAACTCGAGTTGCCCAAAGGCTTGCTGGGCGCAATGCCAGCAAGATGCACGTTGCCTTGCCATCCCCTAGGCACACTAGCAAGCACGTTGTGGTTGTGGTGTGCCGCCGGGCTCCCCCGCCCCCCACGGAGGCACCCGCCGTTGCAACGATGGCTCGGAGCGTTGCAACGGAGGAGCCAAATTTTCATATCTCAGAATTGGCTCGTGCATTTTTCGTGAAATTTTGAGGGAACCTTGGTAATATTATGTGAAGGCTGCACAAAAAAATCCAGGTCAAAAATCGCACGTTTGCTCCGTTTTTCATTTTTTTTGAATTTCCGGCTTTCCGGGCGGTAAAAAAATCGGCAAAAAAAATCGGCACGGTGTAAATTCACCAAATTTGGGGGATGGAAAGATCTTATTTTTCTAGAGGTTGTTGCAAAAAACGGCGTCAAAATTCGACCTCTAGAGCACTTTCCTTGAGTATGTCTCCTCACGGAAAAGGACGTCTACCCGTGGCACCTTGGTAATGGCTCGGCAGCCTATTATAGGGGGGAGGGGTGTCGTGATGCTGAAACTCGAGTTGCCCAAAGGCTTGCTGGGCGCAATGCCAGCAAGATGCACGTTGCCTTGCCATCCCCTAGGCACACTAGCAAGCACGTTGTGGTTGTGGTGTGCCGCCGGGCTCCCCCGCCCCCCACGGAGGCACCCGCCGTTGCAACGATGGCTCGGAGCGTTGCAACGGAGGAGCCAAATTTTCATATCTCAGAATTGGCTCGTGCATTTTTCGTGAAATTTTGAGGGAACCTTGGTAATATTATGTGAAGGCTGCACAAAAAAATCCAGGTCAAAAATCGCAGGTTTTCTCCGTTTTTCATTTTTTTTGAATTTCCGGCATTCCGGGCGGTAAAAAAATCGTCAAAAAAAATCGGCACGGTGTAAATTCACCAAATTTGGAGGATGGAAAGTTCTTATTTTTCTAGAGGTTGTTGCAAAAAACGGCGTCAAAATTCGACCTCTAGAGCACTTTCCTTTAGTATGTCTCCTCACGGAAAAGGACGTCTACCCGTGGCACTTTGGTAATGGCTCGGCAGCCTATTATAGGGGGGAGGGGAGTCGTGATGCTGAAACTCGAGTTGCCCAAAGGCTTGCTGGGCGCAATGCCAGCCAGATGCACGTTGCCTTGCCATCCCCTAGGCACACTAGCAAGCACGTTGTGGTTGTGGTGTGCCGCCGGGCTCCCCCGCCCCCCACGGAGGCACCCGCCGTTGCAACGATGGCTCGGAGCGTGGCAACGGAGGAGCCAAATTTTCATATCTCAGAATTGGCTCGTGCATTTTTCGTGAAAT
>NC_142442.1:54052500-54065000 GCF_059453495.1 Arachis ipaensis
GGCCGTTGCAACGGAGGCAGGTCGCTTTGCAACGGATGCTGGGATCGTTGCAACGGAAGCTGGGGGCATTGCAACGTTGGCTGGGGGCGTTGCAACGGATGCCGAGCGCGTTGCAACGTTGGCTGGTGACGTTGCAACGGAGGCAGGGCGCGTTGCAACGGATGCTGGTGACGTTGCAACGGAGGCAGGGCGCGTTGCAACGTTGGCTGGGGGCGTTGCAACGGAGGCAGGTCGCGTTGCCACGGTTGCTGGTGACGTTGCAACGGAGGCAGGGCGCGTTGCAACGTTGGCTGGGAGCGTTGCAACGGATGCTGGTGACGTTGCAACGGAGGCAGGGCGCGTTGCAACGTTGGCTGGGGGCGTCGCAACGGAGGCAGGTCGCGTTGCCACGGTTGCTGGTGACGTTGCAACGGAGGCAGGGCGCGTTGCAACGTTGGCTGGGGGCGTTGCAACGTTGGCTGGGGGCAGTGCAACGGATGCTGGGGTCGGTGCAACGTTGGCCGTGCGCGTTGCAACAGAGGCAGGGCGCGTTGCAACGGATGCTGGTGACGTTGCAACGGAGGCAGGGCGCGTTGCAACGTTGGCTGGGAGCGTTGCAACGGAGGCAGGGCGCGTTGCAACGTTGGCTGGGGGCGTTGCAACGGATGCTGGGGACGGTGCAACGTTGGCTGGGCGCGTTGCAACGGAGGCAGGGTGCGTTGCAACGGATGCTGGGTTAGGTGCATCGTTGGCTGGTTTCGTTGCAACGGAGGCACCCGCCGTTGCAACGATGGCTCGGAGCGTTGCAACGGAGGAGCCAAATTTTCATATCTCATAATTGGCTCGTGCATTTTTTCTAAAATTTTGAGGGAACCTTGGTAATATTATGTGAAGGCTGCACAAAAAAATCCAGGTCAAAAATCGCACGTTTGCTCCGTTTTTCATTTTTTTTGAATTTCCGGCTTTCCGGGCGGTAAAAAAATCGGCAAAAAAAATCGGCACGGTGTAAATTCACCAAATTTGGGGGATGGAAAGATCTTATTTTTCTAGAGGTTGTTGCAAAAAACGGCGTCAAAATTCGACCTCTAGAGCACTTTCCTTGAGTATGTCTCCTCACGGAAAAGGACGTCTACCCGTGGCACTTTGGTAATGGCTCGGCAGCCTATTATAGGGGGGAGGGGTGTCGTGATGCTGAAACTCGAGTTGCCCAAAGGCTTGCTGGGCGCAATGCCAGCAAGATGCACGTTGCCTTGCCATCCCCTAGGCACACTAGCAAGCACGTTGTGGTTGTGGTGTGCCGCCGGGCTCCCCCGCCCCCCACGGAGGCACCTGCCGTTGCAACGATGGCTCGGAGCGTTGCAACGGAGGAGCCAAATTTTCATATCTCAGAATTGGCTCGTGCATTTTTCGTGAAATTTTGAGGGAACCTTGGTAATATTATTGATGAGTATTTTGGTGAAAAACGAATTTCTCCCCAAAACACACAAATCTAACCGGCAAGTGCACCGGGTCGCATCAAGTAATAAAAACTCACGGGGGTGAGGTCGATCCCACAGGGATTGATGGATCAAGCAATTTTAGTGGGTGATTAGTTTAGTCAAGCTAACATTGAGTGATTTGAGTGACAATTGAAGCCAACAGAATGTAAATGACAAGGAAAATTAAAATGCAGAAAGTAAAATTGCAAGTAACTTAAAGAGCAAGAAATGTAAATTGCAAGAAAGATAAATTTCATTAAATGTAAAGGGGAGTGGGGTGCAGGGAAATTAAAGAGAGCAATAGATCAAGCAACTGGATATTTAAATTGCAGAAAATGTAAATGTGCAGGAAATGTAAATTAGAAGCAATGCAACAGGAAGTAAAAATTGCAGAGAAGGGAATTGTAGCAGAAAGTAAATCAGCGAGAGAACTCAAATCAATTGTGAAATCTAGAAAGACAAGTGAAGATCTCAGGGGATCCAAGAGACTAGAAAACAAGTCTAGATCTCAAGCCCTTCCTTGATTCAATAAAAGGAAAGTTGCAGAGAATTAAAAGAAAGATTGCAGAAGAAGTAAAGAGACGTTGCAAAAAGAGAATGAAAACAGAATTCCTTCCAATCTCAATTCAAGATTCAAAAAAAACTAAAGAGAGAGAGTTCTCTATTCCTAATGCTCCCTAGTGGAGCTCGCCTCCTTACAAATATGAAAATGATGCCTTATATAGGCTTTACAAAATGGAAATGAAAATGAAATTAAAAACAAATTACAACTAAATGAAATTCCTATTTTATCTATTTCTTGTGCCTTTGAGTGATGATCATGGGCCTTTGCTCTTGGTGGAATTGGGTTGAAAGAGGCCTTGGTTGATTGCTCTTGGAGTTTGAAGAAGAACCGAAGTGAACCAATTGAACCGGTTTTGAAGTTAGCCATAGTTGGTCCCAACGTTAGGGCCAAAGTTAGGGGTCTAACTTTGACCCCAACTTTTCATAGCAGCAAGCAATATTCTCTGGTTTGGACGTTGGTGCCAACGTTAGGGGTCTAACTTTGACCCTAACGTTGGCCTCCCTTATGCACATTTATGGCACCAACTTTGTCCTCTTGTCATGTTGCCAATTTTATGCCCAATATAGACTATCATATATGGTTGGAAAGCTATGAATGTCAGCTTTCTAACCCACTTGGAATCACTTCAATTGGACATCTACAACTCAAGTTATGATCATTTGAAGAGGGCATGGTCGCTGGCTTTGGTGTGCAGCGTTTGAGGTAACGTTAGCCCTCAAACGTTGGCGAAAACGCCAGTTCTGGAGGCTCAAATGTATTGTCCACCCCATACTATTATACATTGTTGGAAAGCCCTGGATGTCTACTTTCCAATGCCGTTGGGAGCACATCATTTGGAGCTCTACAGCTCGAGTTATACTCCTTTGAAGGTGCAGAGGTCAGTTGGCCTCACTGCAGGTTGCCACCATGTTCGTTTATGCACATTGCGGGGCAGTTTTCTCCCTCAATTTTAGTGTCCACTATGCAGTGCCATATATGCTTGGAAAGCTCTTGATTCCTACTTTCCAATGCTTCTTGAATCACCTCATTTGGAGCTCTGTAGCTCAAGTTATTCTTGTTGGAAGTATACCCCTTGTATGCCTTGTGGTGTGTGGCGCCAACGTTAGCCTCCAAGTTAGGGGGCTAACGTTGGCGCAAACGTTGGCCCTTCTCCCTTTGTTTTTTCATGTGCCAACGTTAGGGTCAAAGTTAGACCCCTAACGTTGGCGCAAACGTTGGTGGCCCAGGGAGGAATTCTCTTGCCAACGTTAGCCTCCAAGTTAGGGGGCTAACGTTGGCTCAAACGTGGGGAGCCCAGGGAGTAATCTTCATGCCCAACGTTAGCCTCCAAGTTAGGGGGCTAACGTTGGGGCTAACTTCATGCCTCCAGGTTCAATTTCACTTATTCCATTCTTCACTTCTAGCCATTCCTCTTTGCTTCAACCTTTCTCCAAGCTTTCTTCACCTATCATTAATCAACCAAACTCATCAAAGCTATGCTCAAAATCATGAGATATTCATTCTTTCATAATATGTGACAATTTTAGCATAAAACCTCATGAAATAGCATGAATTCATACATGGTTGATTAACTCAAAGGAAACATGAAAATCTACCCAATTGGCTTGCTTATGGCTCAAGAAAGTGCATAATTCAATTGAAAACAAAAGAAAAAGGCTAGTTAAAATAGGCTAAGATGACTTGTCATCACAACACCAAACTTAAAGCTTGCTTGTCCCCAAGCAAGAAAAGAATCATGCAATAAAGATTGACAATCCAAGGTAAGAAGAATAGCAACTCAATGTTCATGGTAAGCTAGTTTTCTAAGCATACTACAATCACAAAAGAAATGTAAATGATTGATGCTTCCATCTAGCTCAATTTATGAAATCTTTTTCTTATATTTCTTCCTTGAAACAAGCTTTTGATTTTCTTATTAGCTTCTCCTTTTTGGGTGCTTTGCCCCATGAGTTGATAACAAAGCTACGACTTCTAAATGCTTTGTTTTCAAGTATTACCACTTGATACATAAGCACCACAAGCATTTGATTAGAGGACTTCATTAAGCTCATTTTTCTTTTCTTTTCTTGACTCTCTAATCATTGATGCTCAGAGCCTTGAGCTTTGAGGGAGTGCTTTTGCACTTTGAGCCTAACCTTGACTTCTAAGTGTTTTGTTTTCAAGCATTTGGCTTGATACATAAACACCACAAGTACTTAGCAAATAAATTGCCATTGGTACTCAGAGCCTTCAGCTTTCTCATTCTTTCCCTTTTTCTTTTCTTGCTTTATTTTGCATTTGCTTCTTCAAGGTTTTCATGATTTTAAAAGATTTCACAAAATGTCCTAGATGAAAACTTCAATTAAATAAAATCTAATGCAATTAAGCAACAATCAAACATACTAGCTTACCAATACTTTTATGCACATGCTAAAATCTTCTTTAATTCCTTGTTTGTTTATGATCATGATGCTTTACTGCTTTTGAATTCACAAAACTCAAGTTGGTAATCATAATGACATAGCACCATGTTGCAAATTAAAAATCAACTATGCCTTTTCATACACACATGCATACAGAGAAGGTAAAGACAGTCATGCAGTTTATAGTGCTTGAAACAAATGAGAGGAAAAAGAACTTTACAACCTTGTAGTTCATCTTCTCTATTGTTGTCATTTTCCTCCCATTCTCTTCCTTCCCATACCAAACTCAGAATGCTTGCTCATCCTCAAGCAACTATTAGAACCGTGGCTATGGGGCTAAGATGGACCATGAATGTCTTACACAAGGAATGTTAGTAGTACATGTGTTTCAAGCAAGCAAAATTAAAGATAATAATCAAGGCACAAGAGACAGAGACATTGTGATTGCAAGCTTAAGAAGGTGAGCATAATACTTTGCATAAAAGATAAGTGGCACACCAAACTTAGTGTGACACTTTCACTTGGAATTAATGCAAGTATCCAGTAAAGATTTGAAGCAAACTGTGTTGCATAGCAACACCAAACTTAGAATGCAATCCTATGTCAATTTATTTAAACTAAAACTAAACAAAAGAAACTGTTATATGTTTAATACAATCACCAAATGAAGAGTCTGTTATGAATAAGGATGTCTTGGTGATGTATTAACAAAAACAGTTAATGAAGGAAAGCATTAAAAATAAGTAAATAAATGAAACAAAGGGAAAACAAAAATTATCCAACTAAGAAGAAAAATAACACTGTAAAAGGCAATATGATTATGCAGACAAGTGATGTTGCTGGATTGAATTGCATAGAAAAATAGGTGGCACACCAAACTTAGAATCTTGGTGTGTCACTTTCATGTAAAATTGATGCAATCATCCATGAAAATGGAAAACAGTTTGTTGCAGGGCAACACCAAACTTAGAATGTAATCATATGCCAATTTATTAAAATTTAAACAAAGCAAGGAGAAGAATTGTACCTACTGTCTACCTGTTCTTTACTTTCTTCCTTTTCTTCCAATTTGTTAAGAGAAATGACTTCAAAGGAGGAGAAGTTTCAGCTAGTGCCCCCTGTCTTGGTCTCTCCTCAGCAAGCTTCCTTGTGAAATTGGCTTGATTGATCTTGCTTGCTGGATCAGGGGGAGGATTGTTTGCAGTTGACCTTCTCATGAATGTTGTCCTTGGTGTCTTGGTCACAATCCTCTTCTTGGTGCTTTTGTTAATTGCCTTCACTTCTTGGATGTCAAGACATGGTTGCTGTGTGATTATTGGAGTTTTGTATTCATCCAGAGCCTTTTGTATTGGTGGTTCCATGAACTCCTCCTTTATGTACTTCTCTGCCTCACTTGAGTTTGGAATGACTTCTTCACTTTCTTGCTCCTCCACTTCCTCTTTTATATCCATCAATTGGCCTTCATTTTTCTTGCTCAGTGGTTCTAAGCTCCTCCTTATTTTCTCTACTTCTTCATTCATATGTTTGAAGAAAGCTTCTTGCCTTTTCTCGAATATTTGTGCTTCTTTCGCATATTTTTCGAACTTGGACTCAAGCTCTGAAAGCCTTGAGTGGTTCATGGAAGTTTGTGTGGGTGGTGAGTTTTGAAAGGGGCTTTCGGTTGAAGTATGGTCAAGTGATGATATCTTTGGATGATTATCATATGGAGCACTAGAATTCCCTTCCCAGCCACCATTAGAATCATGACTTGCATTATTTTGTGGTGGAAAGAAATATCCCATATGATTTTCTTTCTCATCTTGTGGTTCTGAAGCATAGCTCCATGAATTGGAGTGCCCAGAATTTGAAGTTTCTTGGTGATATCCCCAGCCATCATTAGAGATTGGTGATGGTGGGTGATATCCCATAAAATTTTGTTTGACCAAATGATGAGTTGAACTCCATTTGTATTTTGCAAACATCAATGAAAATTGAAATTACTCATATCAGAGATGAGAATTTCTTAGTGAGGCAATAACTCAAACACCTTGGTTTCAACTTAGAACAGAGAACAAAAATAAAGAAAATGCTTGATCTAGACTTCTCACCCACATAATCATTGTTGATCTAATCAATCCCCGGCAACGGCGCCAAAAACTTGATGAGTATTTTGGTGAAAAACGAATTTCTCCCCAAAACACACAAATCTAACCGGCAAGTGCACCGGGTCGCATCAAGTAATAAAAACTCACGGGGGTGAGGTCGATCCCACAGGGATTGATGGATCAAGCAATTTTAGTGGGTGATTAGTTTAGTCAAGCTAACATTGAGTGATTTGAGTGACAATTGAAGCCAACAGAATGTAAATGACAAGGAAAATTAAAATGCAGAAAGTAAAATTGCAAGTAACTTAAAGAGCAAGAAATGTAAATTGCAAGAAAGATAAATTTCATTAAATGTAAAGGGGAGTGGGGTGCAGGGAAATTAAAGAGAGCAATAGATCAAGCAACTGGATATTTAAATTGCAGAAAATGTAAATGTGCAGGAAATGTAAATTAGAAGCAATGCAACAGGAAGTAAAAATTGCAGAGAAGGGAATTGTAGCAGAAAGTAAATCAGCGAGAGAACTCAAATCAATTGTGAAATCTAGAAAGACAAGTGAAGATCTCAGGGGATCCAAGAGACTAGAAAACAAGTCTAGATCTCAAGCCCTTCCTTGATTCAATAAAAGGAAAGTTGCAGAGAATTAAAAGAAAGATTGCAGAAGAAGTAAAGAGACGTTGCAAAAAGAGAATGAAAACAGAATTCCTTCCAATCTCAATTCAAGATTCAAAAAAAACTAAAGAGAGAGAGTTCTCTATTCCTAATGCTCCCTAGTGGAGCTCGCCTCCTTACAAATATGAAAATGATGCCTTATATAGGCTTTACAAAATGGAAATGAAAATGAAATTAAAAACAAATTACAACTAAATGAAATTCCTATTTTATCTATTTCTTGTGCCTTTGAGTGATGATCATGGGCCTTTGCTCTTGGTGGAATTGGGTTGAAAGAGGCCTTGGTTGATTGCTCTTGGAGTTTGAAGAAGAACCGAAGTGAACCAATTGAACCGGTTTTGAAGTTAGCCATAGTTGGTCCCAACGTTAGGGCCAAAGTTAGGGGTCTAACTTTGACCCCAACTTTTCATAGCAGCAAGCAATATTCTCTGGTTTGGACGTTGGTGCCAACGTTAGGGGTCTAACTTTGACCCTAACGTTGGCCTCCCTTATGCACATTTATGGCACCAACTTTGTCCTCTTGTCATGTTGCCAATTTTATGCCCAATATAGACTATCATATATGGTTGGAAAGCTATGAATGTCAGCTTTCTAACCCACTTGGAATCACTTCAATTGGACATCTACAACTCAAGTTATGATCATTTGAAGAGGGCATGGTCGCTGGCTTTGGTGTGCAGCGTTTGAGGTAACGTTAGCCCTCAAACGTTGGCGAAAACGCCAGTTCTGGAGGCTCAAATGTATTGTCCACCCCATACTATTATACATTGTTGGAAAGCCCTGGATGTCTACTTTCCAATGCCGTTGGGAGCACATCATTTGGAGCTCTACAGCTCGAGTTATACTCCTTTGAAGGTGCAGAGGTCAGTTGGCCTCACTGCAGGTTGCCACCATGTTCGTTTATGCACATTGCGGGGCAGTTTTCTCCCTCAATTTTAGTGTCCACTATGCAGTGCCATATATGCTTGGAAAGCTCTTGATTCCTACTTTCCAATGCTTCTTGAATCACCTCATTTGGAGCTCTGTAGCTCAAGTTATTCTTGTTGGAAGTATACCCCTTGTATGCCTTGTGGTGTGTGGCGCCAACGTTAGCCTCCAAGTTAGGGGGCTAACGTTGGCGCAAACGTTGGCCCTTCTCCCTTTGTTTTTTCATGTGCCAACGTTAGGGTCAAAGTTAGACCCCTAACGTTGGCGCAAACGTTGGTGGCCCAGGGAGGAATTCTCTTGCCAACGTTAGCCTCCAAGTTAGGGGGCTAACGTTGGCTCAAACGTGGGGAGCCCAGGGAGTAATCTTCATGCCCAACGTTAGCCTCCAAGTTAGGGGGCTAACGTTGGGGCTAACTTCATGCCTCCAGGTTCAATTTCACTTATTCCATTCTTCACTTCTAGCCATTCCTCTTTGCTTCAACCTTTCTCCAAGCTTTCTTCACCTATCATTAATCAACCAAACTCATCAAAGCTATGCTCAAAATCATGAGATATTCATTCTTTCATAATATGTGACAATTTTAGCATAAAACCTCATGAAATAGCATGAATTCATACATGGTTGATTAACTCAAAGGAAACATGAAAATCTACCCAATTGGCTTGCTTATGGCTCAAGAAAGTGCATAATTCAATTGAAAACAAAAGAAAAAGGCTAGTTAAAATAGGCTAAGATGACTTGTCATCAATTATGTGAAGGCTGCACAAAAAAATCCAGGTCAAAAATCGCATGTTTGCTCCGTTTTTCATTTTTTTTGAATTTCCGGCATTCCGGGCGGTAAAAAAATCGTCAAAAAAAATCGGCACGGTGTAAATTCACCAAATTTGGAGGATGGAAAGATCTTATTTTTCTAGAGGTTGTTGCAAAAAACGGCGTCAAAATTCGAACTCTAGAGCACTTTCCTTTAGTATGTCTCCTCACGGAAAAGGACGTCTACCCGTGGCACTTTGGTAATGGCTCGGCAGCCTATTATAGGGGGGAGGGGTGTCGTGATGCTGAAACTCGAGTTGCCCAAAGGCTTGCTGGGCGCAATGCCAGCAAGATGCACGTTGCCTTGCCATCCCCTAGGCACACTAGCAAGCACGTTGTGGTTGTGGTGTGCCGCCGGGCTCCCCCGCCCCCCACGGAGGCACCCGCCGTTGCAACGATGGCTCGGAGCGTTGCAACGGAGGAGCCAAATTTTCATATCTCAGAATTGGCTCGTGCATTTTTCGTGAAATTTTGAGGGAACCTTGGTAATATTATGTGAAGGCTGCACAAAAAAATCCAGGTCAAAAATCGCATGTTTGCTCCGTTTTTCATTTTTTTTGAATTTCCGGCATTCCGGGCGGTAAAAAAATCGTCAAAAAAAATCGGCACGGTGTAAATTCACCAAATTTGGAGGATGGAAAGATCTTATTTTTCTAGAGGTTGTTGCAAAAAACGGCGTCAAAATTCGACCTCTAGAGCACTTTCCTTTAGTATGTCTCCTCACGGAAAAGGACGTCTACCCGTGGCACTTTGGTAATGGCTCGGCAGCCTATTATAGGGGGGAGGGGTGTCGTGATGCTGAAACTCGAGTTGCCCAAAGGCTTGCTGGGCGCAATGCCAGCAAGATGCACGTTGCCTTGCCATCCCCTAGGCACACTAGCAAGCACGTTGTGGTTGTGGTGTGCCGCCGGGCTCCCCCGCCCCCCACGGAGGCACCCGCCGTTGCAACGATGGCTCGGAGCGTTGCAACGGAGGAGCCAAATTTTCATATCTCAGAATTGGCTCGTGCATTTTTCGTGAAATTTTGAGGGAACCTTGGTAATATTATGTGAAGGCTGCACAAAAAAATCCAGGTCAAAAATCGCATGTTTGCTCCGTTTTTCATTTTTTTTGAATTTCCGGCATTCCGGGCGGTAAAAAAATCGTCAAAAAAAATCGGCACGGTGTAAATTCACCAAATTTGGAGGATGGAAAGATCTTATTTTTCTAGAGGTTGTTGCAAAAAACGGCGTCAAAATTCGACCTCTAGAGCACTTTCCTTTAGTATGTCTCCTCACGGAAAAGGACGTCTACCCGTGGCACTTTGGTAATGGCTCGGCAGCCTATTATAGGGGGGAGGGGTGTCGTGATGCTGAAACTCGAGTTGCCCAAAGGCTTGCTGGGCGCAATGCCAGCAAGATGCACGTTGCCTTGCCATCCCCTAGGCACACTAGCAAGCACGTTGTGGTTGTGGTGTGCCGCCGGGCTCCCCCGCCCCCCACGGAGGCACCCGCCGTTGCAACGATGGCTCGGAGCGTTGCAACGGAGGAGCCAAATTTTCATATCTCAGAATTGGCTCGTGCATTTTTCGTGAAATTTTGAGGGAACCTTGGTAATATTATGTGAAGGCTGCACAAAAAAATCCAGGTCAAAAATCGCACGTTTGCTCCGTTTTTCATTTTTTTTGAATTTCCGGCTTTCCGGGCGGTAAAAAAATCGGCAAAAAAAATCGGCACGGTGTAAATTCACCAAATTTGGGGGATGGAAAGATCTTATTTTTCTAGAGGTTGTTGCAAAAAACGGCGTCAAAATTCGACCTCTAGAGCACTTTCCTTGAGTATGTCTCCTCACGGAAAAGGACGTCTACCCGTGGCACCTTGGTAATGGCTCGGCAGCCTATTATAGGGGGGAGGGGTGTCGTGATGCTGAAACTCGAGTTGCCCAAAGGCTTGCTGGGCGCAATGCCAGCAAGATGCACGTTGCCTTGCCATCCCCTAGGCACACTAGCAAGCACGTTGTGGTTGTGGTGTGCCGCCGGGCTCCCCCGCCCCCCACGGAGGCACCCGCCGTTGCAACGATGGCTCGGAGCGTTGCAACGGAGGAGCCAAATTTTCATATCTCAGAATTGGCTCGTGCATTTTTCGTGAAATTTTGAGGGAACCTTGGTAATATTATGTGAAGGCTGCACAAAAAAATCCAGGTCAAAAATCGCAGGTTTTCTCCGTTTTTCATTTTTTTTGAATTTCCGGCATTCCGGGCGGTAAAAAAATCGTCAAAAAAAATCGGCACGGTGTAAATTCACCAAATTTGGAGGATGGAAAGTTCTTATTTTTCTAGAGGTTGTTGCAAAAAACGGCGTCAAAATTCGACCTCTAGAGCACTTTCCTTTAGTATGTCTCCTCACGGAAAAGGACGTCTACCCGTGGCACTTTGGTAATGGCTCGGCAGCCTATTATAGGGGGGAGGGGAGTCGTGATGCTGAAACTCGAGTTGCCCAAAGGCTTGCTGGGCGCAATGCCAGCCAGATGCACGTTGCCTTGCCATCCCCTAGGCACACTAGCAAGCACGTTGTGGTTGTGGTGTGCCGCCGGGCTCCCCCGCCCCCCACGGAGGCACCCGCCGTTGCAACGATGGCTCGGAGCGTGGCAACGGAGGAGCCAAATTTTCATATCTCAGAATTGGCTCGTGCATTTTTCGTGAAATTTTGAGGGAACCTTGGTAATATTATGTGAAGGCTGCACAAAAAAATCCAGATCAAAAATCGCAGGTTTGCTCCGTTTTTCATTTTTTTTGAATTTCCGGCATTCCGGGCGGTAAAAAAATCGTCAAAAAAAATCGGCACGGTGTAAATTCACCAAATTTGGAGGATGGAAAGATCTTATTTTTCTAGAGGTTGTTGCAAAAAACGGCGTCAAAATTCGACCTCTAGAGCACTTTCCTTTAGTATGTCTCCTCACGGAAAAGGACGTCTACCCGTGGCACTTTGGTAATGGCTCGGCAGCCTATTATAGGGGGGAGGGGTGTCGTGCTGCTGAAACTCGAGTTGCCCAAAGGCTTGCTGGGCGCAATGCCAGCAAGATGCACGTTGCCTTGCCATCCCCTAGGCACACTAGCAAGCACGTTGTGGTTGTGGTGTGCCGCCGGGGTCCCCCGCCCCGGGTCCAAGGTCGAGCACGTGCGTCTGGCTGCTGCGAACCCCGATCACCGAAGGACCAACAAGAAGGGAAACACGTCCGTGCACGGCCCACCTAGGCACCACCTAGGGAGCATGGCGTGGTGGAGTTGTGTCTTGGGCACACGCTCGGGGCAACACCTTGTGCTCGGCCCAGGACTAGGGGGATCATCCCAAGTCCGAGCACGACGTGGGATCGGCGGGCGGCCTGTGCGCCCCCGCGAGGGGCAACGCGGCTTGCACAGCCCGACGCTTGGCCAGGCCTAGTGTGGCGCACGACGCGGATGATGGATATGCGTGCGGCAGCGGGTGTCGTGGGCAGGGGGCAACGCGACGTGCTCGTCCCAGCACTTTGAGGGGGCACGTTGCGGAAGACGGTTACCTGTTCGTGTCCACTCCCGAGGGGCAACGTGTCGTGCTCGCCCTACGTCTA
>NC_142442.1:54115000-54117500 GCF_059453495.1 Arachis ipaensis
CGTTGCAACGGAGGCAGGGCGCGTTGCAACGGATGCTGGTGACGTTGCAACGGAGGCAGGGCGCGTTGCAACGTTGGCTGGGGGCGTTGCAACGGAGGCAGGTCGCGTTGCCACGGTTGCTGGTGACGTTGCAACGGAGGCAGGGCGCGTTGCAACGTTGGCTGGGAGCGTTGCAACGGATGCTGGTGACGTTGCAACGGAGGCAGGGCGCGTTGCAACGTTGGCTGGGGGCGTCGCAACGGAGGCAGGTCGCGTTGCCACGGTTGCTGGTGACGTTGCAACGGAGGCAGGGCGCGTTGCAACGTTGGCTGGGGGCGTTGCAACGTTGGCTGGGGGCAGTGCAACGGATGCTGGGGTCGGTGCAACGTTGGCCGTGCGCGTTGCAACAGAGGCAGGGCGCGTTGCAACGGATGCTGGTGACGTTGCAACGGAGGCAGGGCGCGTTGCAACGTTGGCTGGGAGCGTTGCAACGGAGGCAGGGCGCGTTGCAACGTTGGCTGGGGGCGTTGCAACGGATGCTGGGGACGGTGCAACGTTGGCTGGGCGCGTTGCAACGGAGGCAGGATGCGTTGCAACGGATGCTGGGTTAGGTGCATCGTTGGCTGGTTTCGTTGCAACGGAGGCACCCGCCGTTGCAACGATGGCTCGGAGCGTTGCAACGGAGGAGCCAAATTTTCATATCTCATAATTGGCTCGTGCATTTTTTCTAAAATTTTGAGGGAACCTTGGTAATATTATGTGAAGGCTGCACAAAAAAATCCAGGTCAAAAATCGCACGTTTGCTCCGTTTTTCATTTTTTTTGAATTTCCGGCTTTCCGGGCGGTAAAAAAATCGGCAAAAAAAATCGGCACGGTGTAAATTCACCAAATTTGGGGGATGGAAAGATCTTATTTTTCTAGAGGTTGTTGCAAAAAACGGCGTCAAAATTCGACCTCTAGAGCACTTTCCTTGAGTATGTCTCCTCACGGAAAAGGACGTCTACCCGTGGCACCTTGGTAATGGCTCGGCAGCCTATTATAGGGGGGAGGGGTGTCGTGATGCTGAAACTCGAGTTGCCCAAAGGCTTGCTGGGCGCAATGCCAGCAAGATGCACGTTGCCTTGCCATCCCCTAGGCACACTAGCAAGCACGTTGTGGTTGTGGTGTGCCGCCGGGCTCCCCCGCCCCCCACGGAGGCACCCGCCGTTGCAACGATGGCTCGGAGCGTTGCAACGGAGGAGCCAAATTTTCATATCTCAGAATTGGCTCGTGCATTTTTCGTGAAATTTTGAGGGAACCTTGGTAATATTATGTGAAGGCTGCACAAAAAAATCCAGGTCAAAAATCGCAGGTTTTCTCCGTTTTTCATTTTTTTTGAATTTCCGGCATTCCGGGCGGTAAAAAAATCGTCAAAAAAAATCGGCACGGTGTAAATTCACCAAATTTGGAGGATGGAAAGTTCTTATTTTTCTAGAGGTTGTTGCAAAAAACGGCGTCAAAATTCGACCTCTAGAGCACTTTCCTTTAGTATGTCTCCTCACGGAAAAGGACGTCTACCCGTGGCACTTTGGTAATGGCTCGGCAGCCTATTATAGGGGGGAGGGGAGTCGTGATGCTGAAACTCGAGTTGCCCAAAGGCTTGCTGGGCGCAATGCCAGCCAGATGCACGTTGCCTTGCCATCCCCTAGGCACACTAGCAAGCACGTTGTGGTTGTGGTGTGCCGCCGGGCTCCCCCGCCCCCCACGGAGGCACCCGCCGTTGCAACGGAGGAGCCAAATTTTCATATCTCAGAATTGGCTCGTGCATTTTTCGTGAAATTTTGAGGGAACCTTGGTAATATTATGTGAAGGCTGCACAAAAAAATCCAGGTCAAAAATCGCAGGTTTGCTCCGTTTTTCATTTTTTTTGAATTTCCGGCATTCCGGGCGGTAAAAAAATCGTCAAAAAAAATCGGCACGGTGTAAATTCACCAAATTTGGAGGATGGAAAGATCTTATTTTTCTAGAGGTTTTTGCAAAAAACGGCGTCAAAATTCGACCTCTAGAGCACTTTCCTTTAGTATGTCTCCTCACGGAAAAGGACGTCTACCCGTGGCACTTTGGTAATGGCTCGGCAGCCTATTATAGGGGGGAGGGGTGTCGTGCTGCTGAAACTCGAGTTGCCCAAAGGCTTGCTGGGCGCAATGCCAGCAAGATGCACGTTGCCTTGCCATCCCCTAGGCACACTAGCAAGCACGTTGTGGTTGTGGTGTGCCGCCGGGGTCCCCCGCCCCGGGTCCAAGGTCGAGCACGTGCGTCTGGCTGCTGCGAACCCCGATCACCGAAGGACCAACAAGAAGGGAAACACGTCCGTGCACGGCCCACCTAGGCACCACCTAGGGAGCATGGCGTGGTGGAGTTGTGCCTTGGGCACACGCTCGGGGCAACACCTTGTGCTCGGCCCAGGACTAGGGGGATCATCCCAAGTCCGAGCACGACGTGGGATCGGCGGGCGGCCTGTGCGCCCCCGCGAGGGGCAACG
>NC_142442.1:54157500-54160000 GCF_059453495.1 Arachis ipaensis
CAGGGCGCGTTGCAACGGATGCTGGTGACGTTGCAACGGAGGCAGGGCGCGTTGCAACGTTGGCTGGGGGCGTTGCAACGGAGGCAGGTCGCGTTGCCACGGTTGCTGGTGACGTTGCAACGGAGGCAGGGCGCGTTGCAACGTTGGCTGGGAGCGTTGCAACGGATGCTGGTGACGTTGCAACGGAGGCAGGGCGCGTTGCAACGTTGGCTGGGGGCGTCGCAACGGAGGCAGGTCGCGTTGCCACGGTTGCTGGTGACGTTGCAACGGAGGCAGGGCGCGTTGCAACGTTGGCTGGGGGCGTTGCAACGTTGGCTGGGGGCAGTGCAACGGATGCTGGGGTCGGTGCAACGTTGGCCGTGCGCGTTGCAACAGAGGCAGGGCGCGTTGCAACGGATGCTGGTGACGTTGCAACGGAGGCAGGGCGCGTTGCAACGTTGGCTGGGAGCGTTGCAACGGAGGCAGGGCGCGTTGCAACGTTGGCTGGGGGCGTTGCAACGGATGCTGGGGACGGTGCAACGTTGGCTGGGCGCGTTGCAACGGAGGCAGGGTGCGTTGCAACGGATGCTGGGTTAGGTGCATCGTTGGCTGGTTTCGTTGCAACGGAGGCACCCGCCGTTGCAACGATGGCTCGGAGCGTTGCAACGGAGGAGCCAAATTTTCATATCTCATAATTGGCTCGTGCATTTTTTCTAAAATTTTGAGGGAACCTTGGTAATATTATGTGAAGGCCGCACAAAAAAATCCAGGTCAAAAATCGCACGTTTGCTCCGTTTTTCATTTTTTTTGAATTTCCGGCTTTCCGGGCGGTAAAAAAATCGGCAAAAAAAATCGGCACGGTGTAAATTCACCAAATTTGGGGGATGGAAAGATCTTATTTTTCTAGAGGTTGTTGCAAAAAACGGCATCAAAATTCGACCTCTAGAGCACTTTCCTTGCGTATGTCTCCTCACGGAAAAGGACGTCTACCCGTGGCACTTTGGTAATGGCTCGGCAGCCTATTATAGGGGGGAGGGGTGTCGTGATGCTGAAACTCGAGTTGCCCAAAGGCTTGCTGGGCGCAATGCCAGCAAGATGCACGTTGCCTTGCCATCCCCTAGGCACACTAGCAAGCACGTTGTGGTTGTGGTGTGCCGCCGGGCTCCCCCGCCCCCCACGGAGGCACCCGCCGTTGCAACGATGGCTCGGAGCGTTGCAACGGAGGAGCCAAATTTTCATATCTCAGAATTGGCTCGTGCATTTTTCGTGAAATTTTGAGGGAACCTTGGTAATATTATGTGAAGGCTGCACAAAAAAATCCAGGTCAAAAATCGCATGTTTGCTCCGTTTTTCATTTTTTTTGAATTTCCGGCATTCCGGGCGGTAAAAAAATCGTCAAAAAAAATCGGCACGGTGTAAATTCACCAAATTTGGAGGATGGAAAGATCTTATTTTTCTAGAGGTTGTTGCAAAAAACGGCGTCAAAATTCGACCTCTAGAGCACTTTCCTTTAGTATGTCTCCTCACGGAAAAAGACGTCTACCCGTGGCACTTTGGTAATGGCTCGGCAGCCTATAATAGGGGGGAGGGGTGTCGTGATGCTGAAACTCGAGTTGCCCAAAGGCTTGCTGGGCGCAATGCCAGCAAGATGCACGTTGCCTTGCCATCCCCTAGGCACACTAGCAAGCACGTTGTGGTTGTGGTGTGCCGCCGGGCTCCCCCGCCCCCCACGGAGGCACCCGCCGTTGCAACGATGGCTCGGAGCGTTGCAACGGAGGAGCCAAATTTTCATATCTCAGAATTGGCTCGTGCATTTTTCGTGAAATTTTGAGGGAACCTTGGTAATATTATGTGAAGGCTGCACAAAAAAATCCAGGTCAAAAATCGCAGGTTTTCTCCGTTTTTCATTTTTTTTGAATTTCCGGCATTCCGGGCGGTAAAAAAATCGTCAAAAAAAATCGGCACGGTGTAAATTCACCAAATTTGGAGGATGGAAAGTTCTTATTTTTCTAGAGGTTGTTGCAAAAAACGGCGTCAAAATTCGACCTCTAGAGCACTTTCCTTTAGTATGTCTCCTCACGGAAAAGGACGTCTACCCGTGGCACTTTGGTAATGGCTCGGCAGCCTATTATAGGGGGGAGGGGAGTCGTGATGCTGAAACTCGAGTTGCCCAAAGGCTTGCTGGGCGCAATGCCAGCCAGATGCACGTTGCCTTGCCATCCCCTAGGCACACTAGCAAGCACGTTGTGGTTGTGGTGTGCCGCCGGGCTCCCCCGCCCCCCCCGGAGGCACCCGCCGTTGCAACGATGGCTCGGAGCGTTGCAACGGAGGAGCCAAATTTTCATATCTCAGAATTGGCTCGTGCATTTTTCGTGAAATTTTGAGGGAACCTTGGTAATATTATGTGAAGGCTGCACAAAAAAATCCAGGTCAAAAATCGCAGGTTTGCTCCGTTTTTCATTTTTTTTGAATTTTCGGCATTCCGGGCGGTAAAAAAATCGTCAAAAAAAATCGGCACGGT
>NC_142442.1:54190000-54192500 GCF_059453495.1 Arachis ipaensis
GGCGTTGCAACGGAGGCAGGTCGCTTTGCAACGGATGCTGGGATCGTTGCAACGGAAGCTGGGGGCATTGCAACGTTGGCTGGGGGCGTTGCAACGGATGCCGAGCGCGTTGCAACGTTGGCTGGTGACGTTGCAACGGAGGCAGGGCGCGTTGCAACGGATGCTGGTGACGTTGCAACGGAGGCAGGGCGCGTTGCAACGTTGGCTGGGGGCGTTGCAACGGAGGCAGGTCGCGTTGCCACGGTTGCTGGTGACGTTGCAACGGAGGCAGGGCGCGTTGCAACGTTGGCTGGGAGCGTTGCAACGGATGCTGGTGACGTTGCAACGGAGGCAGGGCGCGTTGCAACGTTGGCTGGGGGCGTCGCAACGGAGGCAGGTCGCGTTGCCACGGTTGCTGGTGACGTTGCAACGGAGGCAGGGCGCGTTGCAACGTTGGCTGGGGGCGTTGCAACGTTGGCTGGGGGCAGTGCAACGGATGCTGGGGTCGGTGCAACGTTGGCCGTGCGCGTTGCAACAGAGGCAGGGCGCGTTGCAACGGATGCTGGTGACGTTGCAACGGAGGCAGGGCGCGTTGCAACGTTGGCTGGGAGCGTTGCAACGGAGGCAGGGCGCGTTGCAACGTTGGCTGGGGGCGTTGCAACGGATGCTGGGGACGGTGCAACGTTGGCTGGGCGCGTTGCAACGGAGGCAGGGTGCGTTGCAACGGATGCTGGGTTAGGTGCATCGTTGGCTGGTTTCGTTGCAACGGAGGCACCCGCCGTTGCAACGATGGCTCGGAGCGTTGCAACGGAGGAGCCAAATTTTCATATCTCATAATTGGCTCGTGCATTTTTTCTAAAATTTTGAGGGAACCTTGGTAATATTATGTGAAGGCTGCACAAAAAAATCCAGGTCAAAAATCGCACGTTTGCTCCGTTTTTCATTTTTTTTGAATTTCCGGCTTTCCGGGCGGTAAAAAAATCGGCAAAAAAAATCGGCACGGTGTAAATTCACCAAATTTGGGGGATGGAAAGATCTTATTTTTCTAGAGGTTGTTGCAAAAAACGGCGTCAAAATTCGACCTCTAGAGCACTTTCCTTGAGTATGTCTCCTCACGGAAAAGGACGTCTACCCGTGGCACTTTGGTAATGGCTCGGCAGCCTATTATAGGGGGGAGGGGTGTCGTGATGCTGAAACTCGAGTTGCCCAAAGGCTTGCTGGGCGCAATGCCAGCAAGATGCACGTTGCCTTGCCATCCCCTAGGCACACTAGCAAGCACGTTGTGGTTGTGGTGTGCCGCCGGGCTCCCCCGCCCCCCACGGAGGCACCCGCCGTTGCAACGATGGCTCGGAGCGTTGCAACGGAGGAGCCAAATTTTCATATCTCAGAATTGGCTCGTGCATTTTTCGTGAAATTTTGAGGGAACCTTGGTAATATTATGTGAAGGCTGCACAAAAAAATCCAGGTCAAAAATCGCAGGTTTTCTCCGTTTTTCATTTTTTTTGAATTTCCGGCATTCCGGGCGGTAAAAAAATCGTCAAAAAAAATCGGCACGGTGTAAATTCACCAAATTTGGAGGATGGAAAGTTCTTATTTTTCTAGAGGTTGTTGCAAAAAACGGCGTCAAAATTCGACCTCTAGAGCACTTTCCTTTAGTATGTCTCCTCACGGAAAAGGACGTCTACCCGTGGCACTTTGGTAATGGCTCGGCAGCCTATTATAGGGGGGAGGGGAGTCGTGATGCTGAAACTCGAGTTGCCCAAAGGCTTGCTGGGCGCAATGCCAGCCAGATGCACGTTGCCTTGCCATCCCCTAGGCACACTAGCAAGCACGTTGTGGTTGTGGTGTGCCGCCGGGCTCCCCCGCCCCCCACGGAGGCACCCGCCGTTGCAACGATGGCTCGGAGCGTTGCAACGGAGGAGCCAAATTTTCATATCTCAGAATTGGCTCGTGCATTTTTCGTGAAATTTTGAGGGAACCTTGGTAATATTATGTGAAGGCTGCACAAAAAAATCCAGGTCAAAAATCGCAGGTTTGCTCCGTTTTTCATTTTTTTTGAATTTCCGGCATTCCGGGCGGTAAAAAAATCGTCAAAAAAAATCGGCACGGTGTAAATTCACCAAATTTGGAGGATGGAAAGATCTTATTTTTCTAGAGGTTGTTGCAAAAAACGGCGTCAAAATTCGACCTCTAGAGCACTTTCCTTTAGTATGTCTCCTCACGGAAAAGGACGTCTACCCGTGGCACTTTGGTAATGGCTCGGCAGCCTATTATAGGGGGGAGGGGTGTCGTGCTGCTGAAACTCGAGTTGCCCAAAGGCTTGCTGGGCGCAATGCCAGCAAGATGCACGTTGCCTTGCCATCCCCTAGGCACACTAGCAAGCACGTTGTGGTTGTGGTGTGCCGCCGGGGTCCCCCGCCCCGGGTCCAAGGTCGAGCACGTGCGTCTGGCTGCTGCGAACCCCGATCACCGAAGGACCAACAAGAAGGGAAACACGTCCGTGCACGGCCCACCTAGGCAC
>NC_142442.1:54222500-54225000 GCF_059453495.1 Arachis ipaensis
GGAGGCAGGGCGCGTTGCAACGTTGGCTGGGGGCGTTGCAACGTTGGCTGGGGGCAGTGCAACGGATGCTGGGGTCGGTGCAACGTTGGCCGTGCGCGTTGCAACAGAGGTAGGGCGCGTTGCAACGGATGCTGGTGACGTTGCAACGGAGGCAGGGCGCGTTGCAACGTTGGCTGGGAGCGTTGCAACGGAGGCAGGGCGCGTTGCAACGTTGGCTGGGGGCGTTGCAACGGATGCTGGGGACGGTGCAACGTTGGCTGGGCGCGTTGCAACGGAGGCAGGGTGCGTTGCAACGGATGCTGGGTTAGGTGCATCGTTGGCTGGTTTCGTTGCAACGGAGGCACCCGCCGTTGCAACGATGGCTCGGAGCGTTGCAACGGAGGAGCCAAATTTTCATATCTCATAATTGGCTCGTGCATTTTTTCTAAAATTTTGAGGGAACCTTGGTAATATTATGTGAAGGCTGCACAAAAAAATCCAGGTCAAAAATCGCACGTTTGCTCCGTTTTTCATTTTTTTTTTAATTTCCGGCTTTCCGGGCGGTAAAAAAATCGGCAAAAAAAATCGGCACGGTGTAAATTCACCAAATTTGGGGGATGGAAAGATCTTATTTTTCTAGAGGTTGTTGCAAAAAACGGCGTCAAAATTCGACCTCTAGAGCACTTTCCTTGAGTATGTCTCCTCACGGAAAAGGACGTCTACCCGTGGCACTTTGGTAATGGCTCGGCAGCCTATTATAGGGGGGAGGGGTGTCGTGATGCTGAAACTCGAGTTGCCCAAAGGCTTGCTGGGCGCAATGCCAGCAAGATGCACGTTGCCTTGCCATCCCCTAGGCACACTAGCAAGCACGTTGTGGTTGTGGTGTGCCGCCGGGCTCCCCCGCCCCCCACGGAGGCACCCGCCGTTGCAACGATGGCTCGGAGCGTTGCAACGGAGGAGCCAAATTTTCATATCTCAGAATTGGCTCGTGCATTTTTCGTGAAATTTTGAGGGAACCTTGGTAATATTATGTGAAGGCTGCACAAAAAAATCCAGGTCAAAAATCGCAGGTTTGCTCCGTTTTTCATTTTTTTTGAATTTCCGGCATTCCGGGCGGTAAAAAAATCGTCAAAAAAAATCGGCACGGTGTAAATTCACCAAATTTGGGGGATGGAAAGATCTTATTTTTCTAGAGGTTGTTGCAAAAAACGGCGTCAAAATTCGACCTCTAGAGCACTTTCCTTGAGTATGTCTCCTCACGGAAAAGGACGTCTACCCGTGGCACCTTGGTAATGGCTCGGCAGCCTATTATAGGGGGGAGGGGTGTCGTGATGCTGAAACTCGAGTTGCCCAAAGGCTTGCTGGGCGCAATGCCAGCAAGATGCACGTTGCCTTGCCATCCCCTAGGCACACTAGCAAGCACGTTGTGGTTGTGGTGTGCCGCCGGGCTCCCCCGCCCCCCACGGAGGCACCCGCCGTTGCAACGATGGCTCGGAGCGTTGCAACGGAGGAGCCAAATTTTCATATCTCAGAATTGGCTCGTGCATTTTTCGTGAAATTTTGAGGGAACCTTGGTAATATTATGTGAAGGCTGCACAAAAAAATCCAGGTCAAAAATCGCAGGTTTTCTCCGTTTTTCATTTTTTTTGAATTTCCGGCATTCCGGGCGGTAAAAAAATCGTCAAAAAAAATCGGCACGGTGTAAATTCACCAAATTTGGAGGATGGAAAGTTCTTATTTTTCTAGAGGTTGTTGCAAAAAACGGCGTCAAAATTCGACCTCTAGAGCACTTTCCTTTAGTATGTCTCCTCACGGAAAAGGACGTCTACCCGTGGCACTTTGGTAATGGCTCGGCAGCCTATTATAGGGGGGAGGGGAGTCGTGATGCTGAAACTCGAGTTGCCCAAAGGCTTGCTGGGCGCAATGCCAGCCAGATGCACGTTGCCTTGCCATCCCCTAGGCACACTAGCAAGCACGTTGTGGTTGTGGTGTGCCGCCGGGCTCCCCCGCCCCCCACGGAGGCACCCGCCGTTGCAACGATGGCTCGGAGCGTTGCAACGGAGGAGCCAAATTTTCATATCTCAGAATTGGCTCGTGCATTTTTCGTGAAATTTTGAGGGAACCTTGGTAATATTATGTGAAGGCTGCACAAAAAAATCCAGGTCAAAAATCGCAGGTTTGCTCCGTTTTTCATTTTTTTTGAATTTCCGGCATTCCGGGCGGTAAAAAAATCGTCAAAAAAAATCGGCACGGTGTAAATTCACCAAATTTGGAGGATGGAAAGATCTTATTTTTCTAGAGGTTGTTGCAAAAAACGGCGTCAAAATTCGACCTCTAGAGCACTTTCCTTTAGTATGTCTCCTCACGGAAAAGGACGTCTACCCGTGGCACTTTGGTAATGGCTCGGCAGCCTATTATAGGGGGGAGGGGTGTCGTGCTGCTGAAACTCGAGTTGCCCAAAGGCTTGCTGGGCGCAATGCCAGCAAGATGCACGTTGCCTTGCCATCCCCTAGGCACACTA
>NC_142442.1:54230000-54235000 GCF_059453495.1 Arachis ipaensis
GATTCAAAACAAAAAACTAAAGAGAGAGAGTTCTCTATTCCTAATGCTCCCTAGTGGAGCTCGCCCCCTCTACAAATATGAAACAGATGTCTATTTATAGGCATTTCTACAAATTGAAAATGAAATTAAAAACAAATTACAATTAAATGAAAATCCTATTTTATCTATTTCTTGTGCCTTTGAGTGATGATCATTTGGGCCCTTGCTCTTGATGGAATTGGGTTGAAAGAGGCCTTGGTTGATTGCTCTTGGAGTTTGAGGAAGAACCGAAGTGAACCAATTGAACCGGTTTTGAAGTTAGCCATAGTTGGTCCCAACGTTAGGGCCAAAGTTAGGGGTCTAACTTTGACCCCAACTTTTCATAGCAGCAAGCATAATTTGCTGGTATGAACGTTGGTGCCAACGTTAGGGGTCTAACTTTGACCCTAACGTTGGCCTCCCTTATATACATTTATGGGGCCAACTTTGTCCTCTTGTCATGTTGCCAATTTTATGCCCAATATAGACTATCATATATGGTTGGAAAGCTCTGAATGTCATCTTTCTAACCCACTTGGAATCACTTCAATTGGACATCTACAACTCAAGTTATGATCATTTGAAGAGGGTATGGTCGCTGGCTTTGGTGTGCAGCGTTTGAGGTAACGTTAGCCCTCAAACGTTGGCGAAAACGCCAGTTCTGGAGGCTCAAATGTATTGTCCACCCCATACTATTATACATTGTTGGAAAGCCCTGGATGTCTACTTTCCAATGCCTTTGGGAGCACATCATTTGGAGCTCTACAGCTCGAGTTATACTCCTTTGAAGGTGCAGAGGTCAAGTGGCCTCACTGCAGGTTACCACCATGTTCGTTTATGCACATTGCGGGGCAGTTTTCTCCCTTAATTTTAGTGTCCACCTTGCAGTGCCATATATGCTTGGAAAGCTCTTGATTCCTACTTTCCAATGCTTCTTGAATCACCTCATTTGGAGCTATGTAGCTCAAGTTATTCTTGTTGGAAGTATACCCCTTGTATGCCTTGTGGTGTGTGGCGCCAACGTTAGCCTCCAAGTTAGGGGGCTAACGTTGGCGCAAACGTTGGCCCCTCTCCCTTATGTCTTCATGTGCCAACGTTAGCCTCCAAGTTAGGGGGCTAACGTTGGCGCAAACGTTGGATGGCCAGGGAGGAATTCATGTGCCAACGTTAGCCTCCAAGTTAGGGGGCTAACGTTGGCTCAAACGTGGGGAGCCCAGGGAGTAATCTTCATGCCCAACGTTAGCCTCCAAGTTAGGGGGCTAACGTTGGGGCTAACTTCATGCCTCCAGGTTCAATTTCACTTATTCCTCTCTTCACTCCTAGCCATTCCTCTTTGCTTCAACCTTTCTCCAAGCTTTCTTCACCTATCATTAATCAACCAAACACATCAAAGCTATGCTCAAAATCATGAGATATTCATTCTTTCATAATATGTGACAATTTTAGCATAAAACCTCATGAAATAGCATGAATTCATACATGGTTGATTAAATCAAAGGAAACATGAAAATCTACCCAATTGGCTTGCTTATGGCTCAAGAAAGTGCATAATTCAATTAAAAACAAAAGAAAAAGGCTAGTTAAAATAGGCTAAGATGACTTGTCATCACAACACCAAACTTAAAGCTTGCTTGTCCCCAAGCAAGAAAAGAATCATGCAATAAAGATTGACAATCCAAGGCAAGAAGAGTAGCAACTCAATGTTCATGGTAAGCTAGTTTTCTAAGCATGCTACAATCACAAAAGAAATGTAAATGATTGATGCTTCCATCTAGCTCAATTTATGAAATCTTTTTCTTATATTTCTTCCTTGAAACAAGCTTTTGATTTTCTTATTAGCTTATCCTTTTTGGGTACTTTGCCCCATGAGTTGATAACAAAGCTACGACTTCTAAATGCTTTGTTTTCAAGTATTACCACTTGATACATAAGCACCACAAGCATTTGATTAGAGGACTTCATTAAGCTCATTTTTCTTTTCTTTTCTTGACTCTCTAATCATTGATGCTCAGAGCCTTGAGCTTTGAGGGAGTGCTTTTGCACTTTGAGCCTAACCTTGACTTCTAAGTGTTTTGTTTTCAAGCATTTGGCTTGATACATAAACACCACAAGTACTTAACAAATGAATTGCCATTGGTACTCAGAGCCTTCAGCTTTCTCATTCTTTCCCTTTTTCTTTTCTTGCTTTATTTTGCATTTGCTTCTTCAAGGTTTTCATGATTTTAAAAGATTTCACAAAATGTACTAGATGAAAACTTCAATTAAATAAAATCCAATGCAATTGAGCAACAATTAATCATACTAGCTTTCCAATACTTGTATGCACATGCTAAACTCTTCTTTAGTTCCTTGTTTGTTTATGATCATGATGCTTTACTGCTTTTGGATTCACAAAACTCAAGTTGGTATTCATAATGACACAGCACCATGTTGCAAATTAAAAATCAACTATGCCTTTTCATACACACATGCATACAGAGAAGGTAAAGACAATCATGCAGTTTATAGTGCTTGAAACAAATGAGAGGAAAAAGAACTTTACAACCTTGTAGTTCATCTTCTCTATTGTTGTCAATTTCCTCCCATTCTCCTCCTTCCCATACCAAACTCAGAATGCTTGCTCATCCTCAAGCAACTATTAAAACCGTGGCTATGGGGCTAAGATGGATCATGAATGTCTTGCACAAGAAATGTTAGTAGTACATGTGTTTCAAGCAAGCAAAATTAAAGATAATAATCAAGGCACAAGAGACAGAGACATTGTGATTACATAGATAAGAAGGTGTGCATGATACATTGCATAAAGATATAAGTGGCACACCAAACTTAGTGTGACACTTTCATTTGGAATTACTGCAAGTATCTTGTAAAGATTTGAAACAAATTGTATTGCATAGCAACACCAAACTTAGAATGCAATCCTATGTCAATTTATTTGAACTAAAACTAAACAAAAGAAACTGTTATATGTTAAATACAATCACCAAATGAAGAATCTGTTATGAATAAGGATGTCTTGGTGATGTATGAACAAAAACAGTTAATGAAGGGAAGCATTAAAAACAAGTAAATAAATGAAACAAAGAGAAAACAAAAATTATCCAACTAAGAAGAAAAATAACACTGTAAAAGGCAATATGATTATGCAGACAAGTGATGTTGCTGGATTGATTTGCATAGAAAAATAGGTGACACACCAAACTTAGAATCTTGGTGTGTCACTTTCATGTAAAATTGATGCAATCATCCATGAAGATGGAAAACAGATTGTTGCAGGGCAACACCAAACTTAGAATGTGATCATATGCCAATTTATTGAAATTTAAACAAAGCAAGGAGAAGAAATGTACCTACTGTCTACCTGTTCTTTACTTTCTTCCTCTTCTTCCAATTTGTTAAGAGGAATGACTTCAAAGGAGGAGAAGTTTCAGCTAGTGCCCCCTGTCTTGGTCTCTCCTCAGCAAGCTTCCTTGTGAAATTGGCTTGATTGATCTTGCTTGCTGGATCAGGGGGAGGATTGTTTGCAGTTGACCTTCTCATGAATGTTGTCCTTGGTGTCTTGGTCACAATCCTCTTCTTGGTGCTTTTGTTAATTGCCTTCATTTCTTGGATGTCAAGACATGGTTGCTGTGTGATTATTGGAGTGATTTCTTCATTCAGGGCCTCTTGTATTGGTGGTTCCATGAACTCCTCCTTTATGTACTTCTCTTCCTCACTTGAGTTTGGAATGACTTCTTCACTCTCTTGCTCCTCCACTTCCTCTTTTACACCCAACATTTGTTTCAATCGCTCTATCATGGGGGAGGTTTGTCGATCTTCCCAACATTTCTTCATCTCCTCGTCATACCTTTCAATCATGGATTCAAATGTTGAGGCGTTTTGGTCCAAGGAGGTTTGTGAGAGTTGTGAGTCTTCATGTTCTCTTGTCATCTCAAGTGCAGTTTCAGGTTCAACCACCTCATTCTTCATTGAAAGTTCACTTGATGCAGTGGCCTCCTTATCTTGCTCTTCCACTTTCTCCTTCATATCCATCAGTTGGCCTTCATTTTTCTTGCTCAGTGGTTCTAAGTGTTTCCTTATTTTCTCTAAATCTTCATTCATATTTTTTAAGAGACTTTCTTCCCTTTTCCAGGCTTGTTGTTGTTCCTTCATGAATTGTTCTTGTCTTTTCAACAATTCTCTGGATTTTTGAAGTGGATCTTCATTTTGCTCTTCCACCTCCTCCTTTTTTGCAATTTCACTTAACACAGGGACCTTGCATTCTTGTTTTTCCATTTTCTCCTTCCTTGCATTCAACAATTGGCCTGCCATTACTTCCATGTTTTTGAATGAATTCTCTTGCTCGTTCCAAGATCTTTGCACCTCCCTCTCATATTTTTCAAACATAATCTCTAGCTTTGAGAGGCCTAGGTTCGTGGAAGTTTGTGTTGAGGCATATTTAGGTGATGAAGAATTTTCAAATGTAGAAGTGGGCGGTGAGGTTGGACAATCTCTCATGTGAGTTGACTGCTCAGAATTTGCAGTTTCTTGGTAATACTCCCAGCCACCATTGAAATAATGACTTGAATCATTTTGTGGTGGAGGGAAATATCCCATATGTTTTTCTTTCTCATCTTGTGGTTCTGAAGCATGGCTCCATGAATTGGAGAGCCCAGAATTTGAAGTTTCTTGGTGATATTCCCATCCATCATTAGAGATTGGTGATGGTGGGTGATATCCCATAGAATTTGTTTGATCATGAGATGAGTTGAACTCCATTTGAGTTTTGTAAAACACACAACCAAGTAAAATTGAAATTACTCATATCAGAGATGAGAATTTCTTAGTGAGGCAAAAACTCAAACACCTTGGTTTCACTTTGAAACAGAAACCAAAAATAAAGAAAATGCTTAATCTAGACTTCTCACCCACTTAATCATTGTTGATCTAATCAATCCCCGGCAACGGCGCCAAAAACTTGATGAGTTATTTTGGTGAAAAAT
>NC_142442.1:54242500-54245000 GCF_059453495.1 Arachis ipaensis
TGCACAAAAAAATCCAGGTCAAAAATCGCAGGTTTGCTCCGTTTTTCATTTTTTTTGAATTTCCGGCATTCCGGGCGGTAAAAAAATCGTCAAAAAAAATCGGCACGGTGTAAATTCACCAAATTTGGAGGATGGAAAGTTCTTATTTTTCTAGAGGTTGTTGCAAAAAACGGCGTCAAAATTCGACCTCTAGAGCACTTTCCTTTAGTATGTCTCCTCACGGAAAAGGACGTCTACCCGTGGCACTTTGGTAATGGCTCGGCAGCCTATTATAGGGGGGAGGGGTGTCGTGATGCTGAAACTCGAGTTGCCCAAAGGCTTGCTGGGCGCAATGCCAGCAAGATGCACGTTGCCTTGCCATCCCCTAGGCACACTAGCAAGCACGTTGTGGTTGTGGTGTGCCGCCGGGCTCCCCCGCCCCCCACGGAGGCACCCGCCGTTGCAACGAAGGCTCGGAGCGTTGCAACGGAGGAGCCAAATTTTCATATCTCAGAATTGGCTCGTGCATTTTTCGTGAAATTTTGAGGGAAACTTGGTAATATTATGTGAAGGCTGCACAAAAAAATCCAGGTCAAAAATCGCAGGTTTGCTCCGTTTTTCATTTTTTTTGAATTTCCGGCATTCCAGGCGGTAAAAAAATCGTCAAAAAAAATCGGCACGGTGTAAATTCACCAAATTTGGAGGATGGAAAGATCTTATTTTTCTAGAGGTTGTTGCAAAAAACGGCGTCAAAATTCGACCTCTAGAGCACTTTCCTTTAGTATGTCTCCTCACGGAAAAGGACGTCTACCCGTGGCACTTTGGTAATGGCTCGGCAGCCTATTATAGGGGGGAGGGGTGTCGTGATGCTGAAACTCGAGTTGCCCAAAGGCTTGCTGGGCGCAATGCCAGCAAGATGCACGTTGCCTTGCCATCCCCTAGGCACACTAGCAAACACGTTGTGGTTGTGGTGTGCCGCCGGGCTCCCCCGCCCCCCACGGAGGCACCCGCCGTTGCAACGATGGCTCGGAGCGTTGCAACGGAGGAGCCAAATTTTCATATCTCAGAATTGGCTCGTGCATTTTTCGTGAAATTTTGAGGGAACCTTGGTAATATTATGTGAAGGCTGCACAAAAAAATCCAGGTCAAAAATCGCAGGTTTGCTCCGTTTTTCATTTTTTTTGAATTTCCGGCATTCCGGGCGGTAAAAAAATCGTCAAAAAAAATCGGCACGGTGTAAATTCACCAAATTTGGAGGATGGAAAGATCTTATTTTTCTAGAGGTTGTTGCAAAAAACGGCGTCAAAATTCGACCTCTAGAGCACTTTCCTTTAGTATGTCTCCTCACGGAAAAGGACGTCTACCCGTGGCACTTTGGTAATGGCTCGGCAGCCTATTATAGGGGGGAGGGGTGTCGTGATGCTGAAACTCGAGTTGCCCAAAGGCTTGCTGGGCGCAATGCCAGCAAGATGCACGTTGCCTTGCCATCCCCTAGGCACATTAGCAAGCACGTTGTGGTTGTGGTGTGCCGCCGGGCTCCCCCGCCCCCCACGGAGGCACCCGCCGTTGCAACGATGGCTCGGAGCGTTGCAACGGAGGAGCCAAATTTTCATATCTCAGAATTGGCTCGTGCATTTTTCGTGAAATTTTGAGGGAACCTTGGTAATATTATGTGAAGGCTGCACAAAAAAATCCAGGTCAAAAATCGCAGGTTTGCTCCGTTTTTCATTTTTTTTGAATTTCCGGCATTCCGGGCGGTAAAAAAATCGTCAAAAAAAATCGGCACGGTGTAAATTCACCAAATTTGGAGGATGGAAAGTTCTTATTTTTCTAGAGGTTGTTGCAAAAAACGGCGTCAAAATTCGACCTCTAGAGCACTTTCCTTTAGTATGTCTCCTCACGGAAAAGGACGTCTACCCGTGGCACTTTGGTAATGGCTCGGCAGCCTATTATAGGGGGGAGGGGAGTCGTGATGCTGAAACTCGAGTTGCCCAAAGGCTTGCTGGGCGCAATGCCAGCCAGATGCACGTTGCCTTGCCATCCCCTAGGCACACTAGCAAGCACGTTGTGGTTGTGGTGTGCCGCCGGGCTCCCCCGCCCCCCACGGAGGCACCCGCCGTTGCAACGATGGCTCGGAGCGTTGCAACGGAGGAGCCAAATTTTCATATCTCAGAATTGGCTCGTGCATTTTTCGTGAAATTTTGAGGTAACCTTGGTAATATTATGTGAAGGCTTCACAAAAAAATCCAGGTCAAAAATCGCAGGTTTGCTCCGTTTTTCATTTTTTTTGAATTTCCGGCATTCCGGGCGGTAAAAAAATCGTCAAAAAAAATCGGCACGGTGTAAATTCACCAAATTTGGAGGATGGAAAGATCTTATTTTTCTAGAGGTTGTTGCAAAAAACGGCGTCAAAATTCGACCTCTAGAGCACTTTCCTTTAGTATGTCTCCTCACGGAAAAGGACGTCTACCCGTGGCACTTTGGTAATGGCTCGGCAGCCTATTATAGGGGGGAGGGGTGT
>NC_142442.1:54265000-54267500 GCF_059453495.1 Arachis ipaensis
GCTGGGTTAGGTGCATCGTTGGCTGGTTTCGTTGCAACGGAGGCACCCGCCGTTGCAACGATGGCTCGGAGCGTTGCAACGGAGGAGCCAAATTTTCATATCTCATAATTGGCTCGTGCATTTTTTCTAAAATTTTGAGGGAACCTTGGTAATATTATGTGAAGGCTGCACAAAAAAATCCAGGTCAAAAATCGCACGTTTGCTCCGTTTTTCATTTTTTTTGAATTTCCGGCTTTCCGGGCGGTAAAAAAATCGGCAAAAAAAATCGGCACGGTGTAAATTCACCAAATTTGGGGGATGGAAAGATCTTATTTTTCTAGAGGTTGTTGCAAAAAACGGCGTCAAAATTCGACCTCTAGAGCACTTTCCTTGAGTATGTCTCCTCACGGAAAAGGACGTCTACCCGTGGCACTTTGGTAATGGCTCGGCAGCCTATTATAGGGGGGAGGGGTGTCGTGATGCTGAAACTCGAGTTGCCCAAAGGCTTGCTGGGCGCAATGCCAGCAAGATGCACGTTGCCTTGCCATCCCCTAGGCACACTAGCAAGCACGTTGTGGTTGTGGTGTGCCGCCGGGCTCCCCCGCCCCCCACGGAGGCACCCGCCGTTGCAACGATGGCTCGGAGCGTTGCAACGGAGGAGCCAAATTTTCATATCTCAGAATTGGCTCGTGCATTTTTCGTGAAATTTTGAGGGAACCTTGGTAATATTATGTGAAGGCTGCACAAAAAAATCCAGGTCAAAAATCGCAGGTTTGCTCCGTTTTTCATTTTTTTTGAATTTCCGGCATTCCAGGCGGTAAAAAAATCGTCAAAAAAAATCGGCACGGTGTAAATTCACCAAATTTGGAGGATGGAAAGATCTTATTTTTCTAGAGGTTGTTGCAAAAAACGGCGTCAAAATTCGACCTCTAGAGCACTTTCCTTTAGTATGTCTCCTCACGGAAAAGGACGTCTACCCGTGGCACTTTGGTAATGGCTCGGCAGCCTAATATAGGGGGGAGGGGTGTCGTGATGCTGAAACTCGAGTTGCCCAAAGGCTTGCTGGGCGCAATGCCAGCAAGATGCACGTTGCCTTGCCATCCCCTAGGCACACTAGCAAGCACGTTGTGGTTGTGGTGTGCCGCCGGGCTCCCCCGCCCCCCACGGAGGCACCCGCCGTTGCAACGATGGCTCGGAGCGTTGCAACGGAGGAGCCAAATTTTCATATCTCAGAATTGGCTCGTGCATTTTTCGTGAAATTTTGAGGGAACCTTGGTAATATTATGTGAAGGCTGCACAAAAAAATCCAGGTCAAAAATCGCAGGTTTGCTCCGTTTTTCATTTTTTTTGAATTTCCGGCATTCCGGGCGGTAAAAAAATCGTCAAAAAAAATCGGCACGGTGTAAATTCACCAAATTTGGAGGATGGAAAGATCTTATTTTTCTAGAGGTTGTTGCAAAAAACGGCGTCAAAATTCGACCTCTAGAGCACTTTCCTTGAGTATGTCTCCTCACGGAAAATGACGTCTACCCGTGGCACTTTGGTAATGGCTCGGCAGCCTATTATAGGGGGGAGGGGTGTCGTGATGCTGAAACTCGAGTTGCCCAAAGGCTTGCTGGGCGCAATGCCAGCAAGATGCACGTTGCCTTGCCATCCCCTAGGCACACTAGCAAGCACGTTGTGGTTGTGGTGTGCCGCCGGGCTCCCCCGCCCCCCACGGAGGCACCCGCCGTTGCAACGATGGCTCGGAGCGTTGCAACGGAGGAGCCAAATTTTCATATCTCAGAATTGGCTCGTGCATTTTTCGTGAAATTTTGAGGGAACCTTGGTAATATTATGTGAAGGCTGCACAAAAAAATCCAGGTCAAAAATCGCAGGTTTGCTCCGTTTTTCATTTTTTTTGAATTTCCGGCATTCCAGGCGGTAAAAAAATCGTCAAAAAAAATCGGCACGGTGTAAATTCACCAAATTTGGAGGATGGAAAGATCTTATTTTTCTAGAGGTTGTTGCAAAAAACGGCGTCAAAATTCGACCTCTAGAGCACTTTCCTTTAGTATGTCTCCTCACGGAAAAGGACGTCTACCCGTGGCACTTTGGTAATGGCTCGGCAGCCTATTATAGGGGGGAGGGGTGTCGTGATGCTGAAACTCGAGTTGCCCAAAGGCTTGCTGGGCGCAATGCCAGCAAGATGCACGTTGCCTTGCCATCCCCTAGGCACACTAGCAAGCACGTTGTGGTTGTGGTGTGCCGCCGGGCTCCCCCGCCCCCCACGGAGGCACCCGCCGTTGCAACGATGGCTCGGAGCGTTGCAACGGAGGAGCCAAATTTTCATATCTCAGAATTGGCTCGTGCATTTTTCGTGAAATTTTGAGGGAACCTTGGTAATATTATGTGAAGGCTGCACAAAAAAATCCAGGTCAAAAATCGCAGGTTTGCTCCGTTTTTCATTTTTTTTGAATTTCCGGCATTCCGGGCGGTAAAAAAATCGTCAAAAAAAATCGGCACGGTGTAAATTCACCAA
>NC_142442.1:54277500-54280000 GCF_059453495.1 Arachis ipaensis
AACGTTGGCTGGGAGCGTTGCAACGGATGCTGGTGACGTTGCAACGGAGGCAGGGCGCGTTGCAACGTTGGCTGGGGGCGTCGCAACGGAGGCAGGTCGCGTTGCCACGGTTGCTGGTGACGTTGCAACGGAGGCAGGGCGCGTTGCAACGTTGGCTGGGGGCGTTGCAACGTTGGCTGGGGGCAGTGCAACGGATGCTGGGGTCGGTGCAACGTTGGCCGTGCGCGTTGCAACAGAGGCAGGGCGCGTTGCAACGGATGCTGGTGACGTTGCAACGGAGGCAGGGCGCGTTGCAACGTTGGCTGGGAGCGTTGCAACGGAGGCAGGGCGCGTTGCAACGTTGGCTGGGGGCGTTGCAACGGATGCTGGGGACGGTGCAACGTTGGCTGGGCGCGTTGCAACGGAGGCAGGGTGCGTTGCAACGGATGCTGGGTTAGGTGCATCGTTGGCTGGTTTCGTTGCAACGGAGGCACCCGCCGTTGCAACGATGGCTCGGAGCGTTGCAACGGAGGAGCCAAATTTTCATATCTCATAATTGGCTCGTGCATTTTTTCTAAAATTTTGAGGGAACCTTGGTAATATTATGTGAAGGCTGCACAAAAAAATCCAGGTCAAAAATCGCACGTTTGCTCCGTTTTTCATTTTTTTGAATTTCCGGCTTTCCGGGCGGTAAAAAAATCGGCAAAAAAAATCGGCACGGTGTAAATTCACCAAATTTGGGGGATGGAAAGATCTTATTTTTCTAGAGGTTGTTGCAAAAAACGGCGTCAAAATTCGACCTCTAGAGCACTTTCCTTGAGTATGTCTCCTCACGGAAAAGGACGTCTACCCGTGGCACTTTGGTAATGGCTCGGCAGCCTATTATAGGGGGGAGGGGTGTCGTGATGCTGAAACTCGAGTTGCCCAAAGGCTTGCTGGGCGCAATGCCAGCAAGATGCACGTTGCCTTGCCATCCCCTAGGCACACTAGCAAGCACGTTGTGGTTGTGGTGTGCCGCCGGGCTCCCCCGCCCCCCACGGAGGCACCCGTCGTTGCAACGATGGCTCGGAGCGTTGCAACGGAGGAGCCAAATTTTCATATCTCAGAATTGGCTCGTGCATTTTTCGTGAAATTTTGAGGGAACCTTGGTAATATTATGTGAAGGCTGCACAAAAAAATCCAGGTCAAAAATCGCACGTTTGCTCCGTTTTTCATTTTTTTTGAATTTCCGGCTTTCCGGGCGGTAAAAAAATCGGCAAAAAAAATCGGCACGGTGTAAATTCACCAAATTTGGGGGATGGAAAGATCTTATTTTTCTAGAGGTTGTTGCAAAAAACGGCGTCAAAATTCGACCTCTAGAGCACTTTCCTTGAGTATGTCTCCTCACGGAAAAGGACGTCTACCCGTGGCACCTTGGTAATGGCTCGGCAGCCTATTATAGGGGGGAGGGGTGTCGTGATGCTGAAACTCGAGTTGCCCAAAGGCTTGCTGGGCGCAATGCCAGCAAGATGCACGTTGCCTTGCCATCCCCTAGGCACACTAGCAAGCACGTTGTGGTTGTGGTGTGCCGCCGGGCTCCCCCGCCCCCCACGGAGGCACCCGCCGTTGCAACGATGGCTCGGAGCGTTGCAACGGAGGAGCCAAATTTTCATATCTCAGAATTGGCTCGTGCATTTTTCGTGAAATTTTGAGGGAACCTTGGTAATATTATGTGAAGGCTGCACAAAAAAATCCAGGTCAAAAATCGCAGGTTTTCTCCGTTTTTCATTTTTTTTGAATTTCCGGCATTCCGGGCGGTAAAAAAATCGTCAAAAAAAATCGGCACGGTGTAAATTCACCAAATTTGGAGGATGGAAAGTTCTTATTTTTCTAGAGGTTGTTGCAAAAAACGGCGTCAAAATTCGACCTCTAGAGCACTTTCCTTTAGTATGTCTCCTCACGGAAAAGGACGTCTACCCGTGGCACTTTGGTAATGGCTCGGCAGCCTATTATAGGGGGGAGGGGAGTCGTGATGCTGAAACTCGAGTTGCCCAAAGGCTTGCTGGGCGCAATGCCAGCCAGATGCACGTTGCCTTGCCATCCCCTAGGCACACTAGCAAGCACGTTGTGGTTGTGGTGTGCCGCCGGGCTCCCCCGCCCCCCACGGAGGCACCCGCCGTTGCAACGATGGCTCGGAGCGTTGCAACGGAGGAGCCAAATTTTCATATCTCAGAATTGGCTCGTGCATTTTTCATGAAATTTTGAGGGAACCTTGGTAATATTATGTGAAGGCTGCACAAAAAAATCCAGGTCAAAAATCGCAGGTTTGCTCCGTTTTTCATTTTTTTTGAATTTCCGGCATTCCGGGCGGTAAAAAAATCGTCAAAAAAAATCGGCACGGTGTAAATTCACCAAATTTGGAGGATGGAAAGATCTTATTTTTCTAGAGGTTGTTGCAAAAAACGGCGTCAAAATTCGACCTCTAGAGCACTTTCCTTTAGTATGTCTCCTCACGGAAAAGGACGTCTACCCGTGGCACTTT
>NC_142442.1:54290000-54292500 GCF_059453495.1 Arachis ipaensis
CGGTGTAAATTCACCAAATTTGGAGGATGGAAAGATCTTATTTTTCTAGAGGTTGTTGCAAAAAACGGCGTCAAAATTCGAACTCTAGAGCACTTTCCTTTAGTATGTCTCCTCACGGAAAAGGACGTCTACCCGTGGCACTTTGGTAATGGCTCGGCAGCCTATTATAGGGGGGAGGGGTGTCGTGATGCTGAAACTCGAGTTGCCCAAAGGCTTGCTGGGCGCAATGCCAGCAAGATGCACGTTGCCTTGCCATCCCCTAGGCACACTAGCAAGCACGTTGTGGTTGTGGTGTGCCGCCGGGCTCCCCCGCCCCCCACGGAGGCACCCGCCGTTGCAACGATGGCTCGGAGCGTTGCAACGGAGGAGCCAAATTTTCATATCTCAGAATTGGCTCGTGCATTTTTCGTGAAATTTTGAGGGAACCTTGGTAATATTATGTGAAGGCTGCACAAAAAAATCCAGGTCAAAAATCGCATGTTTGCTCCGTTTTTCATTTTTTTTGAATTTCCGGCATTCCGGGCGGTAAAAAAATCGTCAAAAAAAATCGGCACGGTGTAAATTCACCAAATTTGGAGGATGGAAAGATCTTATTTTTCTAGAGGTTGTTGCAAAAAACGGCGTCAAAATTCGACCTCTAGAGCACTTTCCTTTAGTATGTCTCCTCACGGAAAAGGACGTCTACCCGTGGCACTTTGGTAATGGCTCGGCAGCCTATTATAGGGGGGAGGGGTGTCGTGATGCTGAAACTCGAGTTGCCCAAAGGCTTGCTGGGCGCAATGCCAGCAAGATGCACGTTGCCTTGCCATCCCCTAGGCACACTAGCAAGCACGTTGTGGTTGTGGTGTGCCGCCGGGCTCCCCCGCCCCCCACGGAGGCACCCGCCGTTGCAACGATGGCTCGGAGCGTTGCAACGGAGGAGCCAAATTTTCATATCTCAGAATTGGCTCGTGCATTTTTCGTGAAATTTTGAGGGAACCTTGGTAATATTATGTGAAGGCTGCACAAAAAAATCCAGGTCAAAAATCGCACGTTTGCTCCGTTTTTCATTTTTTTTGAATTTCCGGCTTTCCGGGCGGTAAAAAAATCGGCAAAAAAAATCGGCACGGTGTAAATTCACCAAATTTGGGGGATGGAAAGATCTTATTTTTCTAGAGGTTGTTGCAAAAAACGGCGTCAAAATTCGACCTCTAGAGCACTTTCCTTGAGTATGTCTCCTCACGGAAAAGGACGTCTACCCGTGGCACCTTGGTAATGGCTCGGCAGCCTATTATAGGGGGGAGGGGTGTCGTGATGCTGAAACTCGAGTTGCCCAAAGGCTTGCTGGGCGCAATGCCAGCAAGATGCACGTTGCCTTGCCATCCCCTAGGCACACTAGCAAGCACGTTGTGGTTGTGGTGTGCCGCCGGGCTCCCCCGCCCCCCACGGAGGCACCCGCCGTTGCAACGATGGCTCGGAGCGTTGCAACGGAGGAGCCAAATTTTCATATCTCAGAATTGGCTCGTGCATTTTTCGTGAAATTTTGAGGGAACCTTGGTAATATTATGTGAAGGCTGCACAAAAAAATCCAGGTCAAAAATCGCAGGTTTTCTCCGTTTTTCATTTTTTTTGAATTTCCGGCATTCCGGGCGGTAAAAAAATCGTCAAAAAAAATCGGCACGGTGTAAATTCACCAAATTTGGAGGATGGAAAGTTCTTATTTTTCTAGAGGTTGTTGCAAAAAACGGCGTCAAAATTCGACCTCTAGAGCACTTTCCTTTAGTATGTCTCCTCACGGAAAAGGACGTCTACCCGTGGCACTTTGGTAATGGCTCGGCAGCCTATTATAGGGGGGAGGGGAGTCGTGATGCTGAAACTCGAGTTGCCCAAAGGCTTGCTGGGCGCAATGCCAGCCAGATGCACGTTGCCTTGCCATCCCCTAGGCACACTAGCAAGCACGTTGTGGTTGTGGTGTGCCGCCGGGCTCCCCCGCCCCCCACGGAGGCACCCGCCGTTGCAACGATGGCTCGGAGCGTGGCAACGGAGGAGCCAAATTTTCATATCTCAGAATTGGCTCGTGCATTTTTCGTGAAATTTTGAGGGAACCTTGGTAATATTATGTGAAGGCTGCACAAAAAAATCCAGGTCAAAAATCGCAGGTTTGCTCCGTTTTTCATTTTTTTTGAATTTCCGGCATTCCGGGCGGTAAAAAAATCGTCAAAAAAAATCGGCACGGTGTAAATTCACCAAATTTGGAGGATGGAAAGATCTTATTTTTCTAGAGGTTGTTGCAAAAAACGGCGTCAAAATTCGACCTCTAGAGCACTTTCCTTTAGTATGTCTCCTCACGGAAAAGGACGTCTACCCGTGGCACTTTGGTAATGGCTCGGCAGCCTATTATAGGGGGGAGGGGTGTCGTGCTGCTGAAACTCGAGTTGCCCAAAGGCTTGCTGGGCGCAATGCCAGCAAGATGCACGTTGCCTTGCCATCCCCTAGGCACACTAGCAAGCACGTTGTGGTT
>NC_142442.1:54312500-54322500 GCF_059453495.1 Arachis ipaensis
TTGCAACGTTGGCTGGGGGCGTTGCAACGTTGGCTGGGGGCAGTGCAACGGATGCTGGGGTCGGTGCAACGTTGGCCGTGCGCGTTGCAACAGAGGCAGGGCGCGTTGCAACGGATGCTGGTGACGTTGCAACGGAGGCAGGGCGCGTTGCAACGTTGGCTGGGAGCGTTGCAACGGAGGCAGGGCGCGTTGCAACGTTGGCTGGGGGCGTTGCAACGGATGCTGGGGACGGTGCAACGTTGGCTGGGCGCGTTGCAACGGAGGCAGGGTGCGTTGCAACGGATGCTGGGTTAGGTGCATCGTTGGCTGGTTTCGTTGCAACGGAGGCACCCGCCGTTGCAACGATGGCTCGGAGCGTTGCAACGGAGGAGCCAAATTTTCATATCTCATAATTGGCTCGTGCATTTTTTCTAAAATTTTGAGGGAACCTTGGTAATATTATGTGAAGGCTGCACAAAAAAATCCAGGTCAAAAATCGCACGTTTGCTCCGTTTTTCATTTTTTTTGAATTTCCGGCTTTCCGGGCGGTAAAAAAATCGGCAAAAAAAATCGGCACGGTGTAAATTCACCAAATTTGGGGGATGGAAAGATCTTATTTTTCTAGAGGTTGTTGCAAAAAACGGCGTCAAAATTCGACCTCTAGAGCACTTTCCTTGAGTATGTCTCCTCACGGAAAAGGACGTCTACCCGTGGCACTTTGGTAATGGCTCGGCAGCCTATTATAGGGGGGAGGGGTGTCGTGATGCTGAAACTCGAGTTGCCCAAAGGCTTGCTGGGCGCAATGCCAGCAAGATGCACGTTGCCTTGCCATCCCCTAGGCACACTAGCAAGCACGTTGTGGTTGTGGTGTGCCGCCGGGCTCCCCCGCCCCCCACGGAGGCACCTGCCGTTGCAACGATGGCTCGGAGCGTTGCAACGGAGGAGCCAAATTTTCATATCTCAGAATTGGCTCGTGCATTTTTCGTGAAATTTTGAGGGAACCTTGGTAATATTATTGATGAGTATTTTGGTGAAAAACGAATTTCTCCCCAAAACACACAAATCTAACCGGCAAGTGCACCGGGTCGCATCAAGTAATAAAAACTCACGGGGGTGAGGTCGATCCCACAGGGATTGATGGATCAAGCAATTTTAGTGGGTGATTAGTTTAGTCAAGCTAACATTGAGTGATTTGAGTGACAATTGAAGCCAACAGAATGTAAATGACAAGGAAAATTAAAATGCAGAAAGTAAAATTGCAAGTAACTTAAAGAGCAAGAAATGTAAATTGCAAGAAAGATAAATTTCATTAAATGTAAAGGGGAGTGGGGTGCAGGGAAATTAAAGAGAGCAATAGATCAAGCAACTGGATATTTAAATTGCAGAAAATGTAAATGTGCAGGAAATGTAAATTAGAAGCAATGCAACAGGAAGTAAAAATTGCAGAGAAGGGAATTGTAGCAGAAAGTAAATCAGCGAGAGAACTCAAATCAATTGTGAAATCTAGAAAGACAAGTGAAGATCTCAGGGGATCCAAGAGACTAGAAAACAAGTCTAGATCTCAAGCCCTTCCTTGATTCAATAAAAGGAAAGTTGCAGAGAATTAAAAGAAAGATTGCAGAAGAAGTAAAGAGACGTTGCAAAAAGAGAATGAAAACAGAATTCCTTCCAATCTCAATTCAAGATTCAAAAAAAACTAAAGAGAGAGAGTTCTCTATTCCTAATGCTCCCTAGTGGAGCTCGCCTCCTTACAAATATGAAAATGATGCCTTATATAGGCTTTACAAAATGGAAATGAAAATGAAATTAAAAACAAATTACAACTAAATGAAATTCCTATTTTATCTATTTCTTGTGCCTTTGAGTGATGATCATGGGCCTTTGCTCTTGGTGGAATTGGGTTGAAAGAGGCCTTGGTTGATTGCTCTTGGAGTTTGAAGAAGAACCGAAGTGAACCAATTGAACCGGTTTTGAAGTTAGCCATAGTTGGTCCCAACGTTAGGGCCAAAGTTAGGGGTCTAACTTTGACCCCAACTTTTCATAGCAGCAAGCAATATTCTCTGGTTTGGACGTTGGTGCCAACGTTAGGGGTCTAACTTTGACCCTAACGTTGGCCTCCCTTATGCACATTTATGGCACCAACTTTGTCCTCTTGTCATGTTGCCAATTTTATGCCCAATATAGACTATCATATATGGTTGGAAAGCTATGAATGTCAGCTTTCTAACCCACTTGGAATCACTTCAATTGGACATCTACAACTCAAGTTATGATCATTTGAAGAGGGCATGGTCGCTGGCTTTGGTGTGCAGCGTTTGAGGTAACGTTAGCCCTCAAACGTTGGCGAAAACGCCAGTTCTGGAGGCTCAAATGTATTGTCCACCCCATACTATTATACATTGTTGGAAAGCCCTGGATGTCTACTTTCCAATGCCGTTGGGAGCACATCATTTGGAGCTCTACAGCTCGAGTTATACTCCTTTGAAGGTGCAGAGGTCAGTTGGCCTCACTGCAGGTTGCCACCATGTTCGTTTATGCACATTGCGGGGCAGTTTTCTCCCTCAATTTTAGTGTCCACTATGCAGTGCCATATATGCTTGGAAAGCTCTTGATTCCTACTTTCCAATGCTTCTTGAATCACCTCATTTGGAGCTCTGTAGCTCAAGTTATTCTTGTTGGAAGTATACCCCTTGTATGCCTTGTGGTGTGTGGCGCCAACGTTAGCCTCCAAGTTAGGGGGCTAACGTTGGCGCAAACGTTGGCCCTTCTCCCTTTGTTTTTTCATGTGCCAACGTTAGGGTCAAAGTTAGACCCCTAACGTTGGCGCAAACGTTGGTGGCCCAGGGAGGAATTCTCTTGCCAACGTTAGCCTCCAAGTTAGGGGGCTAACGTTGGCTCAAACGTGGGGAGCCCAGGGAGTAATCTTCATGCCCAACGTTAGCCTCCAAGTTAGGGGGCTAACGTTGGGGCTAACTTCATGCCTCCAGGTTCAATTTCACTTATTCCATTCTTCACTTCTAGCCATTCCTCTTTGCTTCAACCTTTCTCCAAGCTTTCTTCACCTATCATTAATCAACCAAACTCATCAAAGCTATGCTCAAAATCATGAGATATTCATTCTTTCATAATATGTGACAATTTTAGCATAAAACCTCATGAAATAGCATGAATTCATACATGGTTGATTAACTCAAAGGAAACATGAAAATCTACCCAATTGGCTTGCTTATGGCTCAAGAAAGTGCATAATTCAATTGAAAACAAAAGAAAAAGGCTAGTTAAAATAGGCTAAGATGACTTGTCATCACAACACCAAACTTAAAGCTTGCTTGTCCCCAAGCAAGAAAAGAATCATGCAATAAAGATTGACAATCCAAGGTAAGAAGAATAGCAACTCAATGTTCATGGTAAGCTAGTTTTCTAAGCATACTACAATCACAAAAGAAATGTAAATGATTGATGCTTCCATCTAGCTCAATTTATGAAATCTTTTTCTTATATTTCTTCCTTGAAACAAGCTTTTGATTTTCTTATTAGCTTCTCCTTTTTGGGTGCTTTGCCCCATGAGTTGATAACAAAGCTACGACTTCTAAATGCTTTGTTTTCAAGTATTACCACTTGATACATAAGCACCACAAGCATTTGATTAGAGGACTTCATTAAGCTCATTTTTCTTTTCTTTTCTTGACTCTCTAATCATTGATGCTCAGAGCCTTGAGCTTTGAGGGAGTGCTTTTGCACTTTGAGCCTAACCTTGACTTCTAAGTGTTTTGTTTTCAAGCATTTGGCTTGATACATAAACACCACAAGTACTTAGCAAATAAATTGCCATTGGTACTCAGAGCCTTCAGCTTTCTCATTCTTTCCCTTTTTCTTTTCTTGCTTTATTTTGCATTTGCTTCTTCAAGGTTTTCATGATTTTAAAAGATTTCACAAAATGTCCTAGATGAAAACTTCAATTAAATAAAATCTAATGCAATTAAGCAACAATCAAACATACTAGCTTACCAATACTTTTATGCACATGCTAAAATCTTCTTTAATTCCTTGTTTGTTTATGATCATGATGCTTTACTGCTTTTGAATTCACAAAACTCAAGTTGGTAATCATAATGACATAGCACCATGTTGCAAATTAAAAATCAACTATGCCTTTTCATACACACATGCATACAGAGAAGGTAAAGACAGTCATGCAGTTTATAGTGCTTGAAACAAATGAGAGGAAAAAGAACTTTACAACCTTGTAGTTCATCTTCTCTATTGTTGTCATTTTCCTCCCATTCTCTTCCTTCCCATACCAAACTCAGAATGCTTGCTCATCCTCAAGCAACTATTAGAACCGTGGCTATGGGGCTAAGATGGACCATGAATGTCTTACACAAGGAATGTTAGTAGTACATGTGTTTCAAGCAAGCAAAATTAAAGATAATAATCAAGGCACAAGAGACAGAGACATTGTGATTGCAAGCTTAAGAAGGTGAGCATAATACTTTGCATAAAAGATAAGTGGCACACCAAACTTAGTGTGACACTTTCACTTGGAATTAATGCAAGTATCCAGTAAAGATTTGAAGCAAACTGTGTTGCATAGCAACACCAAACTTAGAATGCAATCCTATGTCAATTTATTTAAACTAAAACTAAACAAAAGAAACTGTTATATGTTTAATACAATCACCAAATGAAGAGTCTGTTATGAATAAGGATGTCTTGGTGATGTATTAACAAAAACAGTTAATGAAGGAAAGCATTAAAAATAAGTAAATAAATGAAACAAAGGGAAAACAAAAATTATCCAACTAAGAAGAAAAATAACACTGTAAAAGGCAATATGATTATGCAGACAAGTGATGTTGCTGGATTGAATTGCATAGAAAAATAGGTGGCACACCAAACTTAGAATCTTGGTGTGTCACTTTCATGTAAAATTGATGCAATCATCCATGAAAATGGAAAACAGTTTGTTGCAGGGCAACACCAAACTTAGAATGTAATCATATGCCAATTTATTAAAATTTAAACAAAGCAAGGAGAAGAATTGTACCTACTGTCTACCTGTTCTTTACTTTCTTCCTTTTCTTCCAATTTGTTAAGAGAAATGACTTCAAAGGAGGAGAAGTTTCAGCTAGTGCCCCCTGTCTTGGTCTCTCCTCAGCAAGCTTCCTTGTGAAATTGGCTTGATTGATCTTGCTTGCTGGATCAGGGGGAGGATTGTTTGCAGTTGACCTTCTCATGAATGTTGTCCTTGGTGTCTTGGTCACAATCCTCTTCTTGGTGCTTTTGTTAATTGCCTTCACTTCTTGGATGTCAAGACATGGTTGCTGTGTGATTATTGGAGTTTTGTATTCATCCAGAGCCTTTTGTATTGGTGGTTCCATGAACTCCTCCTTTATGTACTTCTCTGCCTCACTTGAGTTTGGAATGACTTCTTCACTTTCTTGCTCCTCCACTTCCTCTTTTATATCCATCAATTGGCCTTCATTTTTCTTGCTCAGTGGTTCTAAGCTCCTCCTTATTTTCTCTACTTCTTCATTCATATGTTTGAAGAAAGCTTCTTGCCTTTTCTCGAATATTTGTGCTTCTTTCGCATATTTTTCGAACTTGGACTCAAGCTCTGAAAGCCTTGAGTGGTTCATGGAAGTTTGTGTGGGTGGTGAGTTTTGAAAGGGGCTTTCGGTTGAAGTATGGTCAAGTGATGATATCTTTGGATGATTATCATATGGAGCACTAGAATTCCCTTCCCAGCCACCATTAGAATCATGACTTGCATTATTTTGTGGTGGAAAGAAATATCCCATATGATTTTCTTTCTCATCTTGTGGTTCTGAAGCATAGCTCCATGAATTGGAGTGCCCAGAATTTGAAGTTTCTTGGTGATATCCCCAGCCATCATTAGAGATTGGTGATGGTGGGTGATATCCCATAAAATTTTGTTTGACCAAATGATGAGTTGAACTCCATTTGTATTTTGCAAACATCAATGAAAATTGAAATTACTCATATCAGAGATGAGAATTTCTTAGTGAGGCAATAACTCAAACACCTTGGTTTCAACTTAGAACAGAGAACAAAAATAAAGAAAATGCTTGATCTAGACTTCTCACCCACATAATCATTGTTGATCTAATCAATCCCCGGCAACGGCGCCAAAAACTTGATGAGTATTTTGGTGAAAAACGAATTTCTCCCCAAAACACACAAATCTAACCGGCAAGTGCACCGGGTCGCATCAAGTAATAAAAACTCACGGGGGTGAGGTCGATCCCACAGGGATTGATGGATCAAGCAATTTTAGTGGGTGATTAGTTTAGTCAAGCTAACATTGAGTGATTTGAGTGACAATTGAAGCCAACAGAATGTAAATGACAAGGAAAATTAAAATGCAGAAAGTAAAATTGCAAGTAACTTAAAGAGCAAGAAATGTAAATTGCAAGAAAGATAAATTTCATTAAATGTAAAGGGGAGTGGGGTGCAGGGAAATTAAAGAGAGCAATAGATCAAGCAACTGGATATTTAAATTGCAGAAAATGTAAATGTGCAGGAAATGTAAATTAGAAGCAATGCAACAGGAAGTAAAAATTGCAGAGAAGGGAATTGTAGCAGAAAGTAAATCAGCGAGAGAACTCAAATCAATTGTGAAATCTAGAAAGACAAGTGAAGATCTCAGGGGATCCAAGAGACTAGAAAACAAGTCTAGATCTCAAGCCCTTCCTTGATTCAATAAAAGGAAAGTTGCAGAGAATTAAAAGAAAGATTGCAGAAGAAGTAAAGAGACGTTGCAAAAAGAGAATGAAAACAGAATTCCTTCCAATCTCAATTCAAGATTCAAAAAAAACTAAAGAGAGAGAGTTCTCTATTCCTAATGCTCCCTAGTGGAGCTCGCCTCCTTACAAATATGAAAATGATGCCTTATATAGGCTTTACAAAATGGAAATGAAAATGAAATTAAAAACAAATTACAACTAAATGAAATTCCTATTTTATCTATTTCTTGTGCCTTTGAGTGATGATCATGGGCCTTTGCTCTTGGTGGAATTGGGTTGAAAGAGGCCTTGGTTGATTGCTCTTGGAGTTTGAAGAAGAACCGAAGTGAACCAATTGAACCGGTTTTGAAGTTAGCCATAGTTGGTCCCAACGTTAGGGCCAAAGTTAGGGGTCTAACTTTGACCCCAACTTTTCATAGCAGCAAGCAATATTCTCTGGTTTGGACGTTGGTGCCAACGTTAGGGGTCTAACTTTGACCCTAACGTTGGCCTCCCTTATGCACATTTATGGCACCAACTTTGTCCTCTTGTCATGTTGCCAATTTTATGCCCAATATAGACTATCATATATGGTTGGAAAGCTATGAATGTCAGCTTTCTAACCCACTTGGAATCACTTCAATTGGACATCTACAACTCAAGTTATGATCATTTGAAGAGGGCATGGTCGCTGGCTTTGGTGTGCAGCGTTTGAGGTAACGTTAGCCCTCAAACGTTGGCGAAAACGCCAGTTCTGGAGGCTCAAATGTATTGTCCACCCCATACTATTATACATTGTTGGAAAGCCCTGGATGTCTACTTTCCAATGCCGTTGGGAGCACATCATTTGGAGCTCTACAGCTCGAGTTATACTCCTTTGAAGGTGCAGAGGTCAGTTGGCCTCACTGCAGGTTGCCACCATGTTCGTTTATGCACATTGCGGGGCAGTTTTCTCCCTCAATTTTAGTGTCCACTATGCAGTGCCATATATGCTTGGAAAGCTCTTGATTCCTACTTTCCAATGCTTCTTGAATCACCTCATTTGGAGCTCTGTAGCTCAAGTTATTCTTGTTGGAAGTATACCCCTTGTATGCCTTGTGGTGTGTGGCGCCAACGTTAGCCTCCAAGTTAGGGGGCTAACGTTGGCGCAAACGTTGGCCCTTCTCCCTTTGTTTTTTCATGTGCCAACGTTAGGGTCAAAGTTAGACCCCTAACGTTGGCGCAAACGTTGGTGGCCCAGGGAGGAATTCTCTTGCCAACGTTAGCCTCCAAGTTAGGGGGCTAACGTTGGCTCAAACGTGGGGAGCCCAGGGAGTAATCTTCATGCCCAACGTTAGCCTCCAAGTTAGGGGGCTAACGTTGGGGCTAACTTCATGCCTCCAGGTTCAATTTCACTTATTCCATTCTTCACTTCTAGCCATTCCTCTTTGCTTCAACCTTTCTCCAAGCTTTCTTCACCTATCATTAATCAACCAAACTCATCAAAGCTATGCTCAAAATCATGAGATATTCATTCTTTCATAATATGTGACAATTTTAGCATAAAACCTCATGAAATAGCATGAATTCATACATGGTTGATTAACTCAAAGGAAACATGAAAATCTACCCAATTGGCTTGCTTATGGCTCAAGAAAGTGCATAATTCAATTGAAAACAAAAGAAAAAGGCTAGTTAAAATAGGCTAAGATGACTTGTCATCAATTATGTGAAGGCTGCACAAAAAAATCCAGGTCAAAAATCGCATGTTTGCTCCGTTTTTCATTTTTTTTGAATTTCCGGCATTCCGGGCGGTAAAAAAATCGTCAAAAAAAATCGGCACGGTGTAAATTCACCAAATTTGGAGGATGGAAAGATCTTATTTTTCTAGAGGTTGTTGCAAAAAACGGCGTCAAAATTCGAACTCTAGAGCACTTTCCTTTAGTATGTCTCCTCACGGAAAAGGACGTCTACCCGTGGCACTTTGGTAATGGCTCGGCAGCCTATTATAGGGGGGAGGGGTGTCGTGATGCTGAAACTCGAGTTGCCCAAAGGCTTGCTGGGCGCAATGCCAGCAAGATGCACGTTGCCTTGCCATCCCCTAGGCACACTAGCAAGCACGTTGTGGTTGTGGTGTGCCGCCGGGCTCCCCCGCCCCCCACGGAGGCACCCGCCGTTGCAACGATGGCTCGGAGCGTTGCAACGGAGGAGCCAAATTTTCATATCTCAGAATTGGCTCGTGCATTTTTCGTGAAATTTTGAGGGAACCTTGGTAATATTATGTGAAGGCTGCACAAAAAAATCCAGGTCAAAAATCGCATGTTTGCTCCGTTTTTCATTTTTTTTGAATTTCCGGCATTCCGGGCGGTAAAAAAATCGTCAAAAAAAATCGGCACGGTGTAAATTCACCAAATTTGGAGGATGGAAAGATCTTATTTTTCTAGAGGTTGTTGCAAAAAACGGCGTCAAAATTCGACCTCTAGAGCACTTTCCTTTAGTATGTCTCCTCACGGAAAAGGACGTCTACCCGTGGCACTTTGGTAATGGCTCGGCAGCCTATTATAGGGGGGAGGGGTGTCGTGATGCTGAAACTCGAGTTGCCCAAAGGCTTGCTGGGCGCAATGCCAGCAAGATGCACGTTGCCTTGCCATCCCCTAGGCACACTAGCAAGCACGTTGTGGTTGTGGTGTGCCGCCGGGCTCCCCCGCCCCCCACGGAGGCACCCGCCGTTGCAACGATGGCTCGGAGCGTTGCAACGGAGGAGCCAAATTTTCATATCTCAGAATTGGCTCGTGCATTTTTCGTGAAATTTTGAGGGAACCTTGGTAATATTATGTGAAGGCTGCACAAAAAAATCCAGGTCAAAAATCGCATGTTTGCTCCGTTTTTCATTTTTTTTGAATTTCCGGCATTCCGGGCGGTAAAAAAATCGTCAAAAAAAATCGGCACGGTGTAAATTCACCAAATTTGGAGGATGGAAAGATCTTATTTTTCTAGAGGTTGTTGCAAAAAACGGCGTCAAAATTCGACCTCTAGAGCACTTTCCTTTAGTATGTCTCCTCACGGAAAAGGACGTCTACCCGTGGCACTTTGGTAATGGCTCGGCAGCCTATTATAGGGGGGAGGGGTGTCGTGATGCTGAAACTCGAGTTGCCCAAAGGCTTGCTGGGCGCAATGCCAGCAAGATGCACGTTGCCTTGCCATCCCCTAGGCACACTAGCAAGCACGTTGTGGTTGTGGTGTGCCGCCGGGCTCCCCCGCCCCCCACGGAGGCACCCGCCGTTGCAACGATGGCT
>NC_142442.1:54332500-54335000 GCF_059453495.1 Arachis ipaensis
GGCTGGGGGCGTTGCAACGGATGCCGAGCGCGTTGCAACGTTGGCTGGTGACGTTGCAACGGAGGCAGGGCGCGTTGCAACGGATGCTGGTGACGTTGCAACGGAGGCAGGGCGCGTTGCAACGTTGGCTGGGGGCGTTGCAACGGAGGCAGGTCGCGTTGCCACGGTTGCTGGTGACGTTGCAACGGAGGCAGGGCGCGTTGCAACGTTGGCTGGGAGCGTTGCAACGGATGCTGGTGACGTTGCAACGGAGGCAGGGGGCGTTGCAACGTTGGCTGGGGGCGTCACAACGGAGGCAGGTCGCGTTGCCACGGTTGCTGGTGACGTTGCAACGGAGGCAGGGCGCGTTGCAACGTTGGCTGGGGGCGTTGCAACGTTGGCTGGGGGCAGTGCAACGGATGCTGGGGTCGGTGCAACGTTGGCCGTGCGCGTTGCAACAGAGGCAGGGCGCGTTGCAACGGATGCTGGTGACGTTGCAACGGAGGCAGGGCGCGTTGCAACGTTGGCTGGGAGCGTTGCAACGGAGGCAGGGCGCGTTGCAACGTTGGCTGGGGGCGTTGCAACGGATGCTGGGGACGGTGCAACGTTGGCTGGGCGCGTTGCAACGGAGGCAGGGTGCGTTGCAACGGATGCTGGGTTAGGTGCATCGTTGGCTGGTTTCGTTGCAACGGAGGCACCCGCCGTTGCAACGATGGCTCGGAGCGTTGCAACGGAGGAGCCAAATTTTCATATCTCATAATTGGCTCGTGCATTTTTTCTAAAATTTTGAGGGAACCTTGGTAATATTATGTGAAGGCTGCACAAAAAAATCCAGGTCAAAAATCGCACGTTTGCTCCGTTTTTCATTTTTTTTGAATTTCCGGCTTTCCGGGCGGTAAAAAAATCGGCAAAAAAAATCGGCACGGTGTAAATTCACCAAATTTGGGGGATGGAAAGATCTTATTTTTCTAGAGGTTGTTGCAAAAAACGGCGTCAAAATTCGACCTCTAGAGCACTTTCCTTGAGTATGTCTCCTCACGGAAAAGGACGTCTACCCGTGGCACCTTGGTAATGGCTCGGCAGCCTATTATAGGGGGGAGGGGTGTCGTGATGCTGAAACTCGAGTTGCCCAAAGGCTTGCTGGGCGCAATGCCAGCAAGATGCACGTTGCCTTGCCATCCCCTAGGCACACTAGCAAGCACGTTGTGGTTGTGGTGTGCCGCCGGGCTCCCCCGCCCCCCACGGAGGCACCCGCCGTTGCAACGATGGCTCGGAGCGTTGCAACGGAGGAGCCAAATTTTCATATCTCAGAATTGGCTCGTGCATTTTTCGTGAAATTTTGAGGGAACCTTGGTAATATTATGTGAAGGCTGCACAAAAAAATCCAGGTCAAAAATCGCACGTTTGCTCCGTTTTTCATTTTTTTTGAATTTCCGGCTTTCCGGGCGGTAAAAAAATCGGCAAAAAAAATCGGCACGGTGTAAATTCACCAAATTTGGGGGATGGAAAGATCTTATTTTTCTAGAGGTTGTTGCAAAAAACGGCGTCAAAATTCGACCTCTAGAGCACTTTCCTTGAGTATGTCTCCTCACGGAAAAGGACGTCTACCCGTGGCACCTTGGTAATGGCTCGGCAGCCTATTATAGGGGGGAGGGGTGTCGTGATGCTGAAACTCGAGTTGCCCAAAGGCTTGCTGGGCGCAATGCCAGCAAGATGCACGTTGCCTTGCCATCCCCTAGGCACACTAGCAAGCACGTTGTGGTTGTGGTGTGCCGCCGGGCTCCCCCGCCCCCCACGGAGGCACCCGCCGTTGCAACGATGGCTCGGAGCGTTGCAACGGAGGAGCCAAATTTTCATATCTCAGAATTGGCTCGTGCATTTTTCGTGAAATTTTGAGGGAACCTTGGTAATATTATGTGAAGGCTGCACAAAAAAATCCAGGTCAAAAATCGCAGGTTTTCTCCGTTTTTCATTTTTTTTGAATTTCCGGCATTCCGGGCGGTAAAAAAATCGTCAAAAAAAATCGGCACGGTGTAAATTCACCAAATTTGGAGGATGGAAAGTTCTTATTTTTCTAGAGGTTGTTGCAAAAAACGGCGTCAAAATTCGACCTCTAGAGCACTTTCCTTTAGTATGTCTCCTCACGGAAAAGGACGTCTACCCGTGGCACTTTGGTAATGGCTCGGCAGCCTATTATAGGGGGGAGGGGAGTCGTGATGCTGAAACTCGAGTTGCCCAAAGGCTTGCTGGGCGCAATGCCAGCCAGATGCACGTTGCCTTGCCATCCCCTAGGCACACTAGCAAGCACGTTGTGGTTGTGGTGTGCCGCCGGGCTCCCCCGCCCCCCACGGAGGCACCCGCCGTTGCAACGATGGCTCGGAGCGTGGCAACGGAGGAGCCAAATTTTCATATCTCAGAATTGGCTCGTGCATTTTTCGTGAAATTTTGAGGGAACCTTGGTAATATTATGTGAAGGCTGCACAAAAAAATCCAGTTCAAAAATCGCAGGTTTGCTCCGTTT
>NC_142442.1:54355000-54357500 GCF_059453495.1 Arachis ipaensis
GGCTGGGGGCGTTGCAACGGAGGCAGGGTGCGTTGCAACGTTGGCCGGTGACGTTGCAACGGAGGCAGGTCGCTTTGCAACGGATGCTGGGATCGTTGCAACGGAAGCTGGGGGCATTGCAACGTTGGCTGGGGGCGTTGCAACGGATGCCGAGCGCGTTGCAACGTTGGCTGGGGGCAGTGCAACGGATGCTAGGGTCGGTGCAACGTTGGCCGTGCGCGTTGCAACAGAGGCAGGGCGCGTTGCAACGGATGCTGGTAACGTTGCAACGGAGGCAGGGCGCGTTGCAACGTTGGCTGGGAGCGTTGCAACGGAGGCAGGGCGCGTTGCAACGTTGGCTGGGCGCGTTGCAACGGAGGCAGGGGACGGTGCAACGTTGGCTGGGCGCGTTGCAACGGAGGCAAGGTGCGTTGCAACGGATGCTGGGTTAGGTGCATCGTTGGCTGGTTTCGTTGCAACGGAGGCACCCGCCGTTGCAACGATGGCTCGGAGCGTTGCAACGGAGGAGCCAAATTTTCATATCTCATAATTGGCTCGTGCATTTTTTCTAAAATTTTGAGGGAACCTTGGTAATATTATGTGAAGGCTGCACAAAAAAATCCAGGTCAAAAATCGCACGTTTGCTCCGTTTTTCATTTTTTTTGAATTTCCGGCTTTCCGGGCGGTAAAAAAATCGGCAAAAAAAATCGGCACGGTGTAAATTCACCAAATTTGGGGGATGGAAAGATCTTATTTTTCTAGAGGTTGTTGCAAAAAACGGCGTCAAAATTCGACCTCTAGAGCACTTTCCTTGAGTATGTCTCCTCACGGAAAAGGACGTCTACCCGTGGCACTTTGGTAATGGCTCGGCAGCCTATTATAGGGGGGAGGGGTGTCGTGATGCTGAAACTCGAGTTGCCCAAAGGCTTGCTGGGCGCAATGCCAGCAAGATGCACGTTGCCTTGCCATCCCCTAGGCACACTAGCAAGCACGTTGTGGTTGTGGTGTGCCGCCGGGCTCCCCCGCCCCCCACGGAGGCACCCGCTGTTGCAACGATGGCTCGGAGCGTTGCAACGGAGGAGCCAAATTTTCATATCTCAGAATTGGCTCGTGCATTTTTCGTGAAATTTTGAGGGAACCTTGGTAATATTATGTGAAGGCTGCACAAAAAAATCCAGGTCAAAAATCGCAGGTTTGCTCCGTTTTTCATTTTTTTTGAATTTCCGGCATTCCGGGCGGTAAAAAAATCGTCAAAAAAAATCGGCACGGTGTAAATTCACCAAATTTGGAGGATGGAAAGTTCTTATTTTTCTAGAGGTTGTTGCAAAAAACGGCGTCAAAATTCGACCTCTAGAGCACTTTCCTTTAGTATGTCTCCTCACGGAAAAGGACGTCTACCCGTGGCACTTTGGTAATGGCTCGGCAGCCTATTATAGGGGGGAGGGGTGTCGTGATGCTGAAACTCGAGTTGCCCAAAGGCTTGCTGGGCGCAATGCCAGCAAGATGCACGTTGCCTTGCCATCCCCTAGGCACACTAGCAAGCACGTTGTGGTTGTGGTGTGCCGCCGGGCTCCCCCGCCCCCCACGGAGGCACCCGCCGTTGCAACGAAGGCTCGGAGCGTTGCAACGGAGGAGCCAAATTTTCATATCTCAGAATTGGCTCGTGCATTTTTCGTGAAATTTTGAGGGAACCTTGGTAATATTATGTGAAGGCTGCACAAAAAAATCCAGGTCAAAAATCGCAGGTTTGCTCCGTTTTTCATTTTTTTTGAATTTCCGGCATTCCAGGCGGTAAAAAAATCGTCAAAAAAAATCGGCACGGTGTAAATTCACCAAATTTGGAGGATGGAAAGATCTTATTTTTCTAGAGGTTGTTGCAAAAAACGGCGTCAAAATTCGACCTCTAGAGCACTTTCCTTTAGTATGTCTCCTCACGGAAAAGGACGTCTACCCGTGGCACTTTGGTAATGGCTCGGCAGCCTATTATAGGGGGGAGGGGTGTCGTGATGCTGAAACTCGAGTTGCCCAAAGGCTTGCTGGGCGCAATGCCAGCAAGATGCACGTTGCCTTGCCATCCCCTAGGCACACTAGCAAACACGTTGTGGTTGTGGTGTGCCGCCGGGCTCCCCCGCCCCCCACGGAGGCACCCGCCGTTGCAACGATGGCTCGGAGCGTTGCAACGGAGGAGCCAAATTTTCATATCTCAGAATTGGCTCGTGCATTTTTCGTGAAATTTTGAGGGAACCTTGGTAATATTATGTGAAGGCTGCACAAAAAAATCCAGGTCAAAAATCGCAGGTTTGCTCCGTTTTTCATTTTTTTTGAATTTCCGGCATTCCGGGCGGTAAAAAAATCGTCAAAAAAAATCGGCACGGTGTAAATTCACCAAATTTGGAGGATGGAAAGATCTTATTTTTCTAGAGGTTGTTGCAAAAAACGGCGTCAAAATTCGACCTCTAGAGCACTTTCCTTTAGTATGTCTCCTCACGGAAAAGGACGTCTACCCGTGGCACTTTGGTAA
>NC_142442.1:54365000-54370000 GCF_059453495.1 Arachis ipaensis
AGTCTCATCCAACCCCTGAGATCTTCAACCTCTCATTTAGATTTTGCAATTGAGCCAAGTTGCTCTCTGTTTTGATTTTAAAGTGATTTTCCAAATCTGTTGAATCTACTGCTTTCTTTTAATTTCCAGCACCCACTCCCTTTTAATTTCATGCAATTTACATTTCTTGCAATTTAAGATTCTTGCAATTTACATTTCTTGCTCTTTAAGTTTCAATGCAATTTACTTTCTGCACTTTAATTTTCCTTGTCATTTACATTCTGTTGGCTTCAATTGTCACTCAAATCACTCAATGTTAGCTTGACTAAACTAATCACCCACTAAAGTTGCTTGATCCATCAATCCCTGTGGGATCGACCTCACTCCCGTGAGTTTTTATTACTTGATACGACCCGGTACACTTGCCGGTTAGATTTGTGTGTTTTGGGAGAAATTTATTTTTCACCAAAATACTCATCAAGTTTTTGGCGCCGTTGCCGGGGATTGATTAGATCAACAATGATTAAGTGGGTGAGAAGTCTAGATTAAGCATTTTCTTTATTTTTGGTTTCTGTTTCAAAGTGAAACCAAGGTGTTTGAGTTTTTGCCTCACTAAGAAATTCTCATCTCTGATATGAGTAATTTCAATTTTCCTTGGTTGTGTGTTTTACAAAACTCAAATGGAGTTCAACTCATCTTATGATCAAACAAATTCTATGGGATATCACCCACCATTACCAATTTCTAATGATGGATGGGAATATCACCAAGAAACTTCAAATTCTGGGCTCTCCAATTCATGGAGCCATGCTTCAGAACCACAAGATGAGAAAGAAAATCATATTGGACATTTCCCTCCACCACAAAATGATTCAAGTCATTATTCCACTGGTGGCTGGGAGTATTACCAAGAAACTGCAAATTCTGAGCAGTCAACTCACATGAAAAATTGTCCAACCTCACCTCCCACTTCTACATTTGAAAATTCTTCATCACCTAAATATGCCTCAACACAAACTTCCACGAACCTAGGCCTCTCAAAGCTAGAGATCATGTTTGAAAAATATGAGAGGGAGGTGCAAAGATCTTGGAACGAGCAAAAGAATTCATTCAAAAACATGGAAGTGATGGCAGGCCAATTGTTGAATGCAAGGAAGGAGAAAATGGAAAAACAAGAATGCAAGGTCCCTGTGTTAAGTGAAATTGCAAAAAAGGAGGAGGTGGAAGAGCAAAAGGAAGATCCACTTCAAAAATCCAGAGAATTGTTGAAAAGACAAGAACAATTCATGAAGGAACAACAACAAGCCTGGAAAAGGGAAGAAAGACTCTTAAAAAATATGAATGAAGATTTAGAGAAAATAAGGAAACACTTAGAACCACTGAGCAAGAAAAATGAAGGCCAATTGATGGATAAGAAGGAGAAAGTGGAAGAGCAAGATAAGGAGGCCACTACATCAAGTGAACTTTCAATGAAGAATGAGGTGGTTGAACCTGAAACTGCACTTGAGATGACAAGAGAACATGAAGACTCACAACTCTCACAAACCTCCCTGGACCAAAATGCCTCAACATTTGAATCCATGATTGAAAGATATGACGAGGAGATGAAGAAATGTTGGGAAGATCGACAAACCTCCCCCATGATAGAGCGATTGAAACAAATGTTGGGTGTAAAAGAGGAAGTGGAGGAGCAAGAAAGTGAAGAAGTCATTCCAAACTCAAGTGAGGCAGAAAAGTACATAAAGGAGGAGTTCATGGAACCACCAGTACAAGAGGCCCTGAATGAAGAAATCACTCCAATAATCACACAGCAACCATGTCTTGACATCCAAGAAGTGAAGGCAATTAACAAAAGCACCAAGAAGAGGATTGTGACCAAGACACCAAGGACAACATTCATGAGAAGGTCAACTGCAAACAATCCTCCCCCTGATCCAGCAAGCAAGCTCAATCAAGCCATGTACAAAAGAAAGCTTGCTGAGAGGAAACCAAGACAGGGGGCAATAGCTGAATCTTCTCCTCTCTTGAAGTCATTCCTCTTAACAAATTGGAAGAAGAGGAAGAAAGTAAAGAACAGGTAGACAGTAGGTACATTTCTTCTCCTTGCTTTGTTTAAATTTCAATAAATTGGCATATGATCACATTATAAGTTTGGTGTTGCCCTGCAACAAACTGTTTTCCATCTTCATGGATGATTGCATCAATTTTACATGAAAGTGACACACCAAGATTCTAAGTTTGGTGTGCCACCTATTTTTCTATGCAATTCAATCCAGCAACATCACTTGTCTGCATAATCATATTGCCTTTTACAGTGTTAATTTTCTTCTTAGTTGGATAGTTTTTGTTTTCCCTTTGTTTCATTTATTTACTTGTTTTTAATGCTTTCCTTCATTAACTGTTTTTGTTAATACATCACCAAGACATCCTTATTCATAACAGACTCTTCATTTGGTGATTGTATTTAACATATAACAGTTTCTTTTGTTTAGTTTTAGTTCAAATAAATTGACATAGGATTGCATTCTAAGTTTGGTGTTGCTATGCAACACAGTTTGCTTCAAATCTTTACTGGATACTTGCATTAATTCCAAGTAAAAGTGTCACACTAAGTTTGGTGTGCCACTTATCTTTTATGCAAAGTATTATGCTCACCTTCTTAAGCTTGCAATCACAATGTCTCTGTCTCTTGTGCCTTGATTATTATCTTTAATTTTGCTTGCTTGAAACACATGTACTACTAACATTCCTTGTGAAAGACATTCATGATCCATCTTAGCCCCATAGCCACGGTTCTAATAGTTGCTTGAGGATGAGCAAGCATTCTGAGTTTGGTATGGGAAGGAGGAGAATGGGAGGAAAATGACAACAATAGAGAAGATGAACTACAAGGTTGTAAAGTTCCTTTTCCTCTCATTTGTTTCAAGCACTATGAACTGCATGATTGTCTTTACCTTCTCTGTATGCATGTGTGTATGAAAAGGCATAGTTTGATTTCTAAATTGCAACATGGTGCTATGTCATTATGATTTCCAACTTGAGTTTTGTGAATTCAAAAGCAACAAAAGTATCATGATCATAAACAAACAAGGCATTAAAGAAGACTTTAGCATGTGCATAAAAGTATTGGTAAGCTAGTATGTTTGATTGTTGCTTAATTGCATTAGATTTTATTTAATTGAAGTTTTCATCTAGGACATTTTGTGAAATCTTTTAAAATCATGAAAACCTTGAAGAAGCAAATGCAAAATAAAGCAAGAAAAGAAAAAGGGAAAGAATGAGAAAGCTGAAGGCTCTGAGTACCAATGGCAATTTATTTGCTAAGTACTTGTGGTGTTTATGTATCAAGCCAAATGCTTGAAAACAAAACACTTAGAAGTCAAGGCTAGGCTCAAAGTGCAAAAGCACTCCCTCAAAGCTCAAGGCTCTGAGCATCAATGATTAGAGAGTTAAGAAAAGAAAAGAAAAATGAGCTTAATGAAGTCCTCTAATCAAATGCTTGTGGTGCTTATGTATCAAGTGGTAATACTTGAAAACAAAGCATTTAGAAGTCGTAGCTTTGTTATCAACTCATGGGGCAAAGCACCCAAAAGGAGAAGCTAATTAAAAAATTCAAAAGCTTTTTTCAAGGAAGAAATATAAAAGAAAGATTTCATAAATTGAGCTAGATGGAAGCATCAATCATTTACATTTCTTTTGTGATTGTAGCATGCTTAGAAAACTAGCTTACCATGAACATTGAGTTGCTATTCTTCTTACCTTGGATTGTCAATCTTTATTGCATGATTCTTTTCTTGCTTGGGGACAAGCAAGCTTTAAGTTTGGTGTTGTGATGACAAGTCATCTTAGCCTATTTTAACTAGCCTTTTTCTTTTGTTTTCAATTGAATTATGCACTTTCTTGAGCCATAAGCAAGCCAATTGGGTAGATTTTCATGTTTCCTTGGATTTAACCAACCATATATGAATTCATGCCATTTCATGAGGTTTTATGCTATATTTGTTGCATATTATGAAAGATTGAATACCTCATGATTTTAAGCATAGCTTTGATAAGTTTGGTTGATTCATGATAGGTGAAGAAAGCTTGGAGAAAGGTTGAAGCAAAGAGGAATGGCTAGGAGTGAAGAGAGGACAATGGAATAAAAGAAATTGAACCGGGATGCATGAAGTTAGCCCCAACGTTAGCCCCCTAACTTGGAGGCTAACGTTGGGCATGAAAATCACTCCCTGGGCTCCCCACGTTTGAGCCAACGTTAGCCCCCTAACTTGGAGGCTAACGTTGGCACATGACATTGCAAGGAAGAGGCCAACGTTAGCTCCAACGTTAGCCCCCTAACTTGGAGGCTAACGTTGGAACTTGAAATTCATCCCTGGCCATCCAACGTTGGTGCCAACGTTAGGGGTCTAACTTTGACCCTAACGTTGGCACATGAATTACAAAGGGGGAAGGAGCCAACGTTTGCGCCAACGTTAGCCCCCTAACTTGGAGGCTAACGTTGGCGCCACACACCACAAGGCATACAAGGGGTATACTTCCAACAAGAATAACTTGAGCTACATAGCTCCAAATGAGGTGATTCAAGAAGCATTGGAAAGTAGGAATCAAGAGCTTTCCAAGCATATATGGCACTGCATGGTGGACACTAAAATTGAGGGAGAAAACTGCCCCACAATGTGCATAAACGAACATGGTGGAAACCTGCAGTGAGGCCACTTGACCTCTGCACCTTCAAAGGAGTATAACTCGAGCTGTAGAGCTCCAAATGATGTGCTCCCAAAGGCATTGGAAAGTAGACATCCAGAGCTTTCCAACAATGTATAATAGTATGGGGTGGACAATACATTTGAGCCTCCAGAACTGGCGTTTTCGCCAACGTTTGAGGGCTAACGTTACCTCAAACGCTGCACACCAAAGCCAGCGACCATGCCCTCTTCAAATGATCATAACTTGAGTTGTAGATGTCCAATTGAAGTGATTCCAAGTGGGTTAGAAAGCTGACATTCAGAGCTTTCCAACCA
>NC_142442.1:54375000-54377500 GCF_059453495.1 Arachis ipaensis
CGACGTTGGCTGGGGGCGTTGCAACGGAGGCAGGTCGCTTTGCAACGGATGCTGGGATCGTTGCAACGGAAGCTGGGGGCATTGCAACGTTGGCTGGGGGCGTTGCAACGGATGCCGAGCGCGTTGCAACGTTGGCTGGTGACGTTGCAACGGAGGCAGGGCGCGTTGCAACGGATGCTGGTGACGTTGCAACGGAGGCAGGGCGCGTTGCAACGTTGGCTGGGGGCGTTGCAACGGAGGCAGGTCGCGTTGCCACGGTTGCTGGTGACGTTGCAACGGAGGCAGGGCGCGTTGCAACGTTGGCTGGGAGCGTTGCAACGGATGCTGGTGACGTTGCAACGGAGGCAGGGCGCGTTGCAACGTTGGCTGGGGGCGTCGCAACGGAGGCAGGTCGCGTTGCCACGGTTGCTGGTGACGTTGCAACGGAGGCAGGGCGCGTTGCAACGTTGGCTGGGGGCGTTGCAACGTTGGCTGGGGGCAGTGCAACGGATGCTGGGGTCGGTGCAACGTTGGCCGTGCGCGTTGCAACAGAGGCAGGGCGCGTTGCAACGGATGCTGGTGACGTTGCAACGGAGGCAGGGCGCGTTGCAACGTTGGCTGGGAGCGTTGCAACGGAGGCAGGGCGCGTTGCAACGTTGGCTGGGGGCGTTGCAACGGATGCTGGGGACGGTGCAACGTTGGCTGGGCGCGTTGCAACGGAGGCAGGGTGCGTTGCAACGGATGCTGGGTTAGGTGCATCGTTGGCTGGTTTCGTTGCAACGGAGGCACCCGCCGTTGCAACGATGGCTCGGAGCGTTGCAACGGAGGAGCCAAATTTTCATATCTCATAATTGGCTCGTGCATTTTTTCTAAAATTTTGAGGGAACCTTGGTAATATTATGTGAAGGCTGCACAAAAAAATCCAGGTCAAAAATCGCACGTTTGCTCCGTTTTTCATTTTTTTTGAATTTCCGGCTTTCCGGGCGGTAAAAAAATCGGCAAAAAAAATCGGCACGGTGTAAATTCACCAAATTTGGGGGATGGAAAGATCTTATTTTTCTAGAGGTTGTTGCAAAAAACGGCGTCAAAATTCGACCTCTAGAGCACTTTCCTTGAGTATGTCTCCTCACGGAAAAGGACGTCTACCCGTGGCACCTTGGTAATGGCTCGGCAGCCTATTATAGGGGGGAGGGGTGTCGTGATGCTGAAACTCGAGTTGCCCAAAGGCTTGCTGGGCGCAATGCCAGCAAGATGCACGTTGCCTTGCCATCCCCTAGGCACACTAGCAAGCACGTTGTGGTTGTGGTGTGCCGCCGGGCTCCCCCGCCCCCCACGGAGGCACCCGCCGTTGCAACGATGGCTCGGAGCGTTGCAACGGAGGAGCCAAATTTTCATATCTCAGAATTGGCTCGTGCATTTTTCGTGAAATTTTGAGGGAACCTTGGTAATATTATGTGAAGGCTGCACAAAAAAATCCAGGTCAAAAATCGCAGGTTTGCTCCGTTTTTCATTTTTTTTTGAATTTCCGGCATTCCGGGCGGTAAAAAAATCGTCAAAAAAAATCGGCACGGTGTAAATTCACCAAATTTGGAGGATGGAAAGATCTTATTTTTCTAGAGGTTGTTGCAAAAAACGACGTCAAAATTCGACCTCTAGAGCACTTTCCTTTAGTATGTCTCCTCACGGAAAAGGACGTCTACCCGTGGCACTTTGGTAATGGCTCGGCAGCCTATTATAGGGGGGAGGGGTGTCGTGCTGCTGAAACTCGAGTTGCCCAAAGGCTTGCTGGGCGCAATGCCAGCAAGATGCACGTTGCCTTGCCATCCCCTAGGCACACTAGCAAGCACGTTGTGGTTGTGGTGTGCCGTCGGGGTCCCCCGCCCCGGGTCCAAGGTCGAGCACGTGCGTCTGGCTGCTGCGAACCCCGATCACCGAAGGACCAACAAGAAGGGAAACACGTCCGTGCACGGCCCACCTAGGCACCACCTAGGGAGCATGGCGTGGTGGAGTTGTGCCTTGGGCACACGCTCGGGGCAACACCTTGTGCTCGGCCCAGGACTAGGGGGATCATCCCAAGTCCGAGCACGACGTGGGATCGGCGGGCGGCCTGTGCGCCCCCGCGAGGGGCAACGCGGCTTGCGCAGCCCGACACTTGGCCAGGCCTAGTGTGGCGCACGACGCGGATGATGGATATGCGTGCGGCAGCGGGTGTCGTGGGCAGGGGGCAACGCGACGTGCTCGTCCCAGCACTTTGAGGGGGCACGTTGCGGAAGACGGTTACCTGTTCGTGTCCACTCCCGAGGGGCAACGTGTCGTGCTCGCCCTACGTCTAGGGTCGACGTACGACGGTGCCCGATGCGGTGTGGGTTGGGCGTGTTGCTTAAGACGGTGCGGCTGTTCGGCTATCGCCCGAAGCACCTCACGCATCTGGCTGTCCCTTGAATGTTATTCGTCGCTTCCCCCGAACCCTGCCCAGCGGCGCTGACTCGGCTACCTCGTGCGCTTCCGCTTGCCTGCACGC
>NC_142442.1:54385000-54390000 GCF_059453495.1 Arachis ipaensis
ACGGAAGCTGGGGGCGTTGCAGCGGAAGCTGGGGGCGTTGCAGCGGAGGCAGGTCGCGTTGCAACGGATGCTGGGGTCGTTGCAACGGATGCTGCGCGCGTTGCAACGTTGGCTGGGGGCGTTGCAGCGGAGGCAGGTCGCGTTGCGACGTTGGCTGGGGGCGTTGCAACGGATGCTGGGGACGTTGCAACGGAGGCAGGGCGCGTCGCAACGTTGGCTGGGGGCGTTGCAACGTTGGCTGGGGGCGTTGCAACGGAGGCAGGGTGCGTTGCAACGTTGGCCGGTGACGTTGCAACGGAGGCAGGTCGCTTTGCAACGGATGCTGGGATCGTTGCAACGGAAGCTGGGGGCATTGCAACGTTGGCTGGGGGCGTTGCAACGGATGCCGAGCGCGTTGCAATGTTGGCTGGGGGCAGTGCAACGGATGCTAGGGTCGGTGCAACGTTGGCCGTGCGCGTTGCAACAGAGGCAGGGCGCGTTGCAACGGATGCTGGTGACGTTGCAACGGAGGCAGGGCGCGTTGCAACGTTGGCTGGGAGCGTTGCAACGGAGGCAGGGCGCGTTGCAACGTTGGCTGGGCGCGTTGCAACGGAGGCAGGGGACGGTGCAACGTTGGCTGGGCGCGTTGCAACGGAGGCAAGGTGCGTTGCAACGGATGCTGGGTTAGGTGCATCGTTGGCTGGTTTCGTTGCAACGGAGGCACCCGCCGTTGCAACGATGGCTCGGAGCGTTGCAACGGAGGAGCCAAATTTTCATATCTCATAATTGGCTCGTGCATTTTTTCTAAAATTTTGAGGGAACCTTGGTAATATTATGTGAAGGCTGCACAAAAAAATCCAGGTCAAAAATCGCGCGTTTGCTCCGTTTTTCATTTTTTTTGAATTTCCGGCTTTCCGGGCGGTAAAAAAATCGGCAAAAAAAATCGGCACGGTGTAAATTCACCAAATTTGGGGGATGGAAAGATCTTATTTTTCTAGAGGTTGTTGCAAAAAACGGCGTCAAAATTCGACCTCTAGAGCACTTTCCTTGAGTATGTCTCCTCACGGAAAAGGACGTCTACCCGTGGCACTTTGGTAATGGCTCGGCAGCCTATTATAGGGGGGAGGGGTGTCGTGATGCTGAAACTCGAGTTGCCCAAAGGCTTGCTGGGCGCAATGCCAGCAAGATGCACGTTGCCTTGCCATCCCCTAGGCACACTAGCAAGCACGTTGTGGTTGTGGTGTGCCGCCGGGCTCCCCCGCCCCCCACGGAGGCACCCGCCGTTGCAACGATGGCTCGGAGCGTTGCAACGGAGGAGCCAAATTTTCATATCTCAGAATTGGCTCGTGCATTTTTTGTGAAATTTTGAGGGAACCTTGGTAATATTATGTGAAGGCTGCACAAAAAAATCCAGGTCAAAAATCGCAGGTTTTCTCCGTTTTTCATTTTTTTTGAATTTCCGGCATTCCGGGCGGTAAAAAAATCGTCAAAAAAAATCGGCACGGTGTAAATTCACCAAATTTGGAGGATGGAAAGTTCTTATTTTTCTAGAGGTTGTTGCAAAAAACGGCGTCAAAATTCGACCTCTAGAGCACTTTCCTTTAGTATGTCTCCTCACGGAAAAGGACGTCTACCCGTGGCACTTTGGTAATGGCTCGGCAGCCTAATATAGGGGGGAGGGGTGTCGTGATGCTGAAACTCGAGTTGCCCAAAGGCTTGCTGGGCGCAATGCCAGCAAGATGCACGTTGCCTTGCCATCCCCTAGGCACACTAGCAAGCACGTTGTGGTTGTGGTGTGCCGCCGGGCTCCCCCGCCCCCCACGGAGGCACCCGCCGTTGCAACGATGGCTCGGAGCGTTGCAACGGAGGAGCCAAATTTTCATATCTCAGAATTGGCTCGTGCATTTTTCGTGAAATTTTGAGGGAACCTTGGTAATATTATGTGAAGGCTGCACAAAAAAATCCAGGTCAAAAATCGCAGGTTTGCTCCGTTTTTCATTTTTTTTGAATTTCCGGCATTCCGGGCGGTAAAAAAATCGTCAAAAAAAATCGGCACGGTGTAAATTCACCAAATTTGGAGGATGGAAAGATCTTATTTTTCTAGAGGTTGTTGCAAAAAACGGCGTCAAAATTCGACCTCTAGAGCACTTTCCTTTAGTATGTCTCCTCACGGAAAAGGACGTCTACCCGTGGCACTTTGGTAATGGCTCGGCAGCCTATTATAGGGGGGAGGGGTGTCGTGATGCTGAAACTCGAGTTGCCCAAAGGCTTGCTGGGCGCAATGCCAGCAAGATGCACGTTGCCTTGCCATCCCCTAGGCACATTAGCAAGCACGTTGTGGTTGTGGTGTGCCGCCGGGCTCCCCCGCCCCCCACGGAGGCACCCGCCGTTGCAACGATGGCTCGGAGCGTTGCAACGGAGGAGCCAAATTTTCATATCTCAGAATTGGCTCGTGCATTTTTCGTGAAATTTTGAGGGAACCTTGGTAATATTATGTGAAGGCTGCACAAAAAAATCCAGGTCAAAAATCGCAGGTTTGCTCCGTTTTTCATTTTTTTTGAATTTCCGGCATTCCAGGCGGTAAAAAAATCGTCAAAAAAAATCGGCACGGTGTAAATTCACCAAATTTGGAGGATGGAAAGATCTTATTTTTCTAGAGGTTGTTGCAAAAAACGGCGTCAAAATTCGACCTCTAGAGCACTTTCCTTTAGTATGTCTCCTCACGGAAAAGGACGTCTACCCGTGGCACTTTGGTAATGGCTCGGCAGCCTATTATAGGGGGGAGGGGTGTCGTGATGCTGAAACTCGAGTTGGCCAAAGGCTTGCTGGGCGCAATGCCAGCAAGATGCACGTTGCCTTGCCATCCCCTAGGCACACTAGCAAGCACGTTGTGGTTGTGGTGTGCCGCCGGGCTCCCCCGCCCCCCACGGAGGCACCCGCCGTTGCAACGATGGCTCGGAGCGTTGCAACGGAGGAGCCAAATTTTCATATCTCAGAATTGGCTCGTGCATTTTTCGTGAAATTTTGAGGGAACCTTGGTAATATTATGTGAAGGCTGCACAAAAAAATCCAGGTCAAAAATCGCAGGTTTGCTCCGTTTTTCATTTTTTTTGAATTTCCGGCATTCCGGGCGGTAAAAAAATCGTCAAAAAAAATCGGCACGGTGTAAATTCACCAAATTTGGAGGATGGAAAGATCTTATTTTTCTAGAGGTTGTTGCAAAAAACGGCGTCAAAATTCGACCTCTAGAGCACTTTCCTTTAGTATGTCTCCTCACGGAAAAGGACGTCTACCCGTGGCACTTTGGTAATGGCTCGGCAGCCTATTATAGGGGGGAGGGGTGTCGTGATGCTGAAACTCGAGTTGCCCAAAGGCTTGCTGGGCGCAATGCCAGCAAGATGCACGTTGCCTTGCCATCCCCTAGGCACACTAGCAAGCACGTTGTGGTTGTGGTGTGCCGCCGGGCTCCCCCGCCCCCCACGGAGGCACCCGCCGTTGCAACGATGGCTCGGAGCGTTGCAACGGAGGAGCCAAATTTTCATATCTCAGAATTGGCTCGTGCATTTTTCGTGAAATTTTGAGGGAACCTTGGTAATATTATGTGAAGGCTGCACAAAAAAATCCAGGTCAAAAATCGCAGGTTTGCTCCGTTTTTCATTTTTTTTGAATTTCCGGCTTTCCGGGCGGTAAAAAAATCGTCAAAAAAAATCGGCACGGTGTAAATTCACCAAATTTGGAGGATGGAAAGTTCTTATTTTTCTAGAGGTTGTTGCAAAAAACGGCGTCAAAATTCGACCTCTAGAGCACTTTCCTTTAGTATGTCTCCTCACGGAAAAGGACGTCTACCCGTGGCACTTTGGTAATGGCTCGGCAGCCTATTATAGGGGGGAGGGGAGTCGTGATGCTGAAACTCGAGTTGCCCAAAGGCTTGCTGGGCGCAATGCCAGCCAGATGCACGTTGCCTTGCCATCCCCTAGGCACACTAGCAAGCACGTTGTGGTTGTGGTGTGCCGCCGGGCTCCCCCGCCCCCCACGGAGGCACCCGCCGTTGCAACGATGGCTCGGAGCGTTGCAACGGAGGAGCCAAATTTTCATATCTCAGAATTGGCTCGTGCATTTTTCGTGAAATTTTGAGGGAACCTTGGTAATATTATGTGAAGGCTGCACAAAAAAATCCAGGTCAAAAATCGCAGGTTTGCTCCGTTTTTCATTTTTTTTGAATTTCCGGCATTCCGGGCGGTAAAAAAATCGTCAAAAAAAATCGGCACGGTGTAAATTCACCAAATTTGGAGGATGGAAAGATCTTATTTTTCTAGAGGTTGTTGCAAAAAACGGCGTCAAAATTCGACCTCTAGAGCACTTTCCTTTAGTATGTCTCCTCACGGAAAAGGACGTCTACCCGTGGCACTTTGGTAATGGCTCGGCAGCCTATTATAGGGGGGAGGGGTGTCGTGCTGCTGAAACTCGAGTTGCCCAAAGGCTTGCTGGGCGCAATGCCAGCAAGATGCACGTTGCCTTGCCATCCCCTAGGCACACTAGCAAGCACGTTGTGGTTGTGGTGTGCGGCCGGGGTCCCCCGCCCCGGGTCCAAGGTCGAGCACGGGCGTCTGGCTGCTGCGAACCCCGATCACCGAAGGACCAACAAGAAGGGAAACACGTCCGTGCACGGCCCACCTAGGCACCACCTAGGGAGCATGGCGTGGTGGAGTTGTGCCTTGGGCACACGCTCGGGGCAACACCTTGTGCTCGGCCCAGGACTAGGGGGATCATCCCAAGTCCGAGCACGACGTGGGATCGGCGGGCGGCCTGTGCGCCCCCGCGAGGGGCAACGCGGCTTGCGCAGCCCGACGCTTGGTCAGGCCTAGTGTGGCGCACGACGCGGATGATGGATATGCGTGCGGCAGCGGGTGTCGTGGGCAGGGGGCAACGCGACGTGCTCGTCCCAGCACTTTGAGGGGGCACGTTGCGGAAGACGGTTACCTGTTCGTGTCCACTCCCGAGGGGCAACGTGTCGTGCTCGC
>NC_142442.1:54410000-54422500 GCF_059453495.1 Arachis ipaensis
GCACAAAAAAATCCAGGTCAAAAATCGCACGTTTGCTCCGTTTTTCATTTTTTTTGAATTTCCGGCTTTCCGGGCGGTAAAAAAATCGGCAAAAAAAATCGGCACGGTGTAAATTCACCAAATTTGGGGGATGGAAAGATCTTATTTTTCTAGAGGTTGTTGCAAAAAACGGCGTCAAAATTCGACCTCTAGAGCACTTTCCTTGAGTATGTCTCCTCACGGAAAAGGACGTCTACCCGTGGCACCTTGGTAATGGCTCGGCAGCCTATTATAGGGGGGAGGGGTGTCGTGATGCTGAAACTCGAGTTGCCCAAAGGCTTGCTGGGCGCAATGCCAGCAAGATGCACGTTGCCTTGCCATCCCCTAGGCACACTAGCAAGCACGTTGTGGTTGTGGTGTGCCGCCGGGCTCCCCCGCCCCCCACGGAGGCACCCGCCGTTGCAACGATGGCTCGGAGCGTTGCAACGGAGGAGCCAAATTTTCATATCTCAGAATTGGCTCGTGCATTTTTCGTGAAATTTTGAGGGAACCTTGGTAATATTATGTGAAGGCTGCACAAAAAAATCCAGGTCAAAAATCGCACGTTTGCTCCGTTTTTCATTTTTTTTGAATTTCCGGCTTTCCGGGCGGTAAAAAAATCGGCAAAAAAAATCGGCACGGTGTAAATTCACCAAATTTGGGGGATGGAAAGATCTTATTTTTCTAGAGGTTGTTGCAAAAAACGGCGTCAAAATTCGACCTCTAGAGCACTTTCCTTGAGTATGTCTCCTCACGGAAAAGGACGTCTACCCGTGGCACCTTGGTAATGGCTCGGCAGCCTATTATAGGGGGGAGGGGTGTCGTGATGCTGAAACTCGAGTTGCCCAAAGGCTTGCTGGGCGCAATGCCAGCAAGATGCACGTTGCCTTGCCATCCCCTAGGCACACTAGCAAGCACGTTGTGGTTGTGGTGTGCCGCCGGGCTCCCCCGCCCCCCACGGAGGCACCCGCCGTTGCAACGATGGCTCGGAGCGTTGCAACGGAGGAGCCAAATTTTCATATCTCAGAATTGGCTCGTGCATTTTTCGTGAAATTTTGAGGGAACCTTGGTAATATTATGTGAAGGCTGCACAAAAAAATCCAGGTCAAAAATCGCAGGTTTTCTCCGTTTTTCATTTTTTTTGAATTTCCGGCATTCCGGGCGGTAAAAAAATCGTCAAAAAAAATCGGCACGGTGTAAATTCACCAAATTTGGAGGATGGAAAGTTCTTATTTTTCTAGAGGTTGTTGCAAAAAACGGCGTCAAAATTCGACCTCTAGAGCACTTTCCTTTAGTATGTCTCCTCACGGAAAAGGACGTCTACCCGTGGCACTTTGGTAATGGCTCGGCAGCCTATTATAGGGGGGAGGGGAGTCGTGATGCTGAAACTCGAGTTGCCCAAAGGCTTGCTGGGCGCAATGCCAGCCAGATGCACGTTGCCTTGCCATCCCCTAGGCACACTAGCAAGCACGTTGTGGTTGTGGTGTGCCGCCGGGCTCCCCCGCCCCCCACGGAGGCACCCGCCGTTGCAACGATGGCTCGGAGCGTGGCAACGGAGGAGCCAAATTTTCATATCTCAGAATTGGCTCGTGCATTTTTCGTGAAATTTTGAGGGAACCTTGGTAATATTATGTGAAGGCTGCACAAAAAAATCCAGTTCAAAAATCGCAGGTTTGCTCCGTTTTTCATTTTTTTTGAATTTCCGGCATTCCGGGCGGTAAAAAAATCGTCAAAAAAAATCGGCACGGTGTAAATTCACCAAATTTGGAGGATGGAAAGATCTTATTTTTCTAGAGGTTGTTGCAAAAAACGGCGTCAAAATTCGACCTCTAGAGCACTTTCCTTTAGTATGTCTCCTCACGGAAAAGGACGTCTACCCGTGGCACTTTGGTAATGGCTCGGCAGCCTATTATAGGGGGGAGGGGTGTCGTGCTGCTGAAACTCGAGTTGCCCAAAGGCTTGCTGGGCGCAATGCCAGCAAGATGCACGTTGCCTTGCCATCCCCTAGGCACACTAGCAAGCACGTTGTGGTTGTGGTGTGCCGCCGGGGTCCCCCGCCCCAGGTCCAAGGTCGAGCACGTGCGTCTGGCTGCTGCGAACCCCGATCACCGAAGGACCAACAAGAAGGGAAACACGTCCGTGCACGGCCCACCTAGGCACCACCTAGGGAGCATGGCGTGGTGGAGTTGTGCCTTGGGCACACGCTCGGGGCAACACCTTGTGCTCGGCCCAGGACTAGGGGGATCATCCCAAGTCCGAGCACGACGTGGGATCGGCGGGCGGCCTGTGCGCCCCCGCGAGGGGCAACGCGGCTTGCGCAGCCCGACGCTTGGCCAGGCCTAGTGTGGCGCACGACGCGGATGATGGATATGCGTGCGGCAGCGGGTGTCGTGGGCAGGGGGCAACGCGACGTGCTCGTCCCAGCACTTTGAGGGGGCACGTTGCGAAAGACGGTTACCTGTTCGTGTCCACTCCCGAGGGGCAACGTGTCGTGCTCGCCCTACGTCTAGGGTCGACGTACGACGGTGCCCGATGCGGTGTGGGTTGGGCGTGTTGCTTAAGACGGTGCGGCTGTTCGGCTATCGCCCGAAGCACCTCACGCATCTGGCTGTCCCTTGAATGTTATTCGTCGCTTCCCCCGAACCCTGCCCAGCGGCGCTGACTCGGCTACCTCGTGTGCTTCCGCTTGCCTGCACGCGCCTAGGCGTGCGGGGCGCGGTTCGTCCGGGCGTGCTGTGTTTGCGGACCGTGGTGGCGGATGAGCGGTGTGTGGGTTGTTCGTGTGGCTTTATCTAGACGGTGCAGCTGTTCGGTTATCGTCCGAAGCACCTTACGCTTCGGGCTGTCCCTCGAGTCTCTTTTGTCCCTTCCCTTGAAACCTGCCCAGCGGCGTTGGCTCGGCGCTCCCGTATGCTTCCGCTTGCCTGCACGCGTCTTGGCGTGCGGGGCGCGGTTCGTCTGGGAGTGCTGGGTTTGTGGGCCGTGTTGGCGGATGAGTGGTGTTTGGGTCTTGAGTGCTGTCTGGCTCCTTGCCTCGCGCAACGAACGGGCGCACCGGATCCTCTCCATGTGTGGGCTCGAGCTACCGTGCTCGTTCCACTGTTGTGCGGCTCCTGTGTTTCCTACCCCGTGGAGTGGTATCCCTGCCTTGCCCCAACCTTTCCTCTCCGGAGTCCCCTAGTGGGATTGCCGGGGGAGTTCCAAGACACGCCCGTGGTCCTACCCGTCTCGGCGCTCTGCGCGGCAACGGTGGCCTGCGTGCGCGTTCTGTTCTCGCTGGTGCGGTGCACGCGGTTGGGATGGGGTCTTAGATCCCCGTCTGTCCCTCAGATGATTCGGTTTCTCGGAAAGACGCCTGCCGCCGTGTCCTTCGAAAGCTTCCCCTCGCGGGGGGCGTCGGCAGCTCGGCGCGCAGGGTCGGTGACGGATGCTACCTGGTTGATCCTGCCAGTAGTCATATGCTTGTCTCAAAGATTAAGCCATGCATGTGTAAGTATGAACTAATTCAGACTGTGAAACTGCGAATGGCTCATTAAATCAGTTATAGTTTGTTTGATGGTACCTACTACTCGGATAACCGTAGTAATTCTAGAGCTAATACGTGCAACAAACCCCGACTTCTGGAAGGGATGCATTTATTAGATAAAAGGTCAACGCAGGCTCTGCCTGTTGCTTTGATGATTCATGATAACTCGTCGGATCGCACGGCCCTTGTGCCGGCGACGCATCATTCAAATTTCTGCCCTATCAACTTTCGATGGTAGGATAGTGGCCTACCATGGTGGTGACGGGTGACGGAGAATTAGGGTTCGATTCCGGAGAGGGAGCTGATGAGATATTTTGATGAGAAACGAATTTCTACCAAAACACCCAAAACTAACCGGCAAGTGTACCGGGTCGTATCAAGTAATAAAAACTCACGGAAGTGAGGTCGATCCCACAGGGATTGAAGGATTGAGCAATTTTAGTTTAGTGGTTGATTTAGTCAAGCGAATCAAGTGTTGGTTGGGTGATTTGTGATTTGCAGAATGTAAATTGCATGGAATTAAAGAGAGCGGGAAAGTAAATTGCTGAAACTTAAAGGACAAGAAATTAAATGACAGAAACTTAAAGTGCAAGAAATGTAAATTGCAGAATCTTAAAGTGCAAGAAATGTAAATTGCTTGAAAAGTAAAGGGGATTGGGATGAGGATTTGCAGAATTTAAACAAGGGAAAACTAAATTGCATCAAACAGAAGAGGAAAAGGGAGTTGGGATTGAACCGGATCTTATAACAGCAAAGTAAATGAACAATGAAAGCATTAAACAGAGAATTGAAATGAGAATTTAGATCTCAGGACCCAGAGACTAGAAAACCAAGTCTAGATCTCAATGCCTTCCTAGATCCCACAAGAACAATAGCAAGGAAATTGTAAATTGCAAAGAAAAGAGATGAAGATCAAGTAACAGAAACAGAAATGCTAATTCAATTAACAGTAAAGGAAACAGAGAGATCCAAGATTGAGATTGAAACAGAATTTCTTCAATTCTCCAATCCAAGATCCAAGACAAAAGTCAAATGAAATTGAAAGCAATGAAAGCAAGAAATTAAAGTTCACTCAAGTTCAAAAGCTCTTCGAAAACTATTATGAAAATTCTAAAAGGAAAGCTCTAAAAGAAAACTCTCCAGCCAAAGCTCCCAAAACAAATTGAATTCTATCCTATTTATACACTTTCCAAAATGATCTTCAAGCCTTGAGTTGGGCCTTTGTTCTTGGTGGAATTGGGTTGAAAGAGGCCTTGGTTGATTGCTCTTGAAGATTGAAGAAGAACCGAAGTGAACCAATTGAACCGGAAATGGAGTTAGCCAACGTTGGTCTTCAACGTTAGGGTCAAAGTTAGGGGTCTAACTTTGACCCTAACTTTTCATATCAGCAAACCACATTCTTCTGGTTTAGACGTTGGCGCCAACGTTAGGGGTCTAACTTTGACCCTAACGTTGGCCTTGCTTGGTATGATTGGTGCCAACGTTAGCCTCCACGTTAGGGGGCTAACGTTGGCGCAAACGTTGCCTACTCCCCCATTGTGATTTAAGTGCCAACGTTAGTAGCCCAGGGAGAAACTCTCAAGTTCCAACGTTAGCCTCCAAGTTAGGGGGCTAACGTTGGAGCTAACGTTGGCTACTTCCAAAGAGTGATTCATATGCCCAACGTTAGCCTCCAAGTTAGGGGGCTAACGTTGGGGCTAACTTCATGCAACCCGGTTCAATTTTCACTTATTCCATTGTCCTCTCTTCACTCCTAGCCATTCCTCTTTGCTTCAACCTTTCTCCAAGCCTTCTTCACCTATCATTGATCAACCAAACTAATCAAAGTTTTGCTCAAAATCATGAGGTATTCAATCTTCCACAATATGCAACAAATATAGTTCAAAACCTCATGAAATGGCATGAATTCACATATGGTTGGTTCAATCAAGGGAAACATGAAAATCTACTCAATTAGCTTGCTTGTAGCTTAAGAAAGTGCATAATTCTAATGAAAACAAAAGAAAAAGACTAGCTAAAATGGGCTAAGATGACTTGTCATCACAACACCAAACTTAAAGCTTGCTTGTCCCCAAGCAAGAAATGAATTTATTAAGAAGAAAGAATGAAATGGAAGAGGAAGTTCATGCTAGCAAAGTGTTATTGATAGTTCATGGGGTTTTATGTGGATATGCAAATGCTCACTTCTTATTGACTCCTAGGCCTAGAAAGTTTCCTTCAAGTTTCAAGTGACATACTGCTATGACCTCTCATTATTCCTTTATCCTTGGCTATTACTTTATTCAAAAGCTTTATTTGAGTGTCATGTGTAGCAAGTTCATTTTCTTTTTATACTTGACACATTATTCACCATAGACACTTGGCTCACATTCCTTCTTAAAACATTGATGCCCAGCACCTCTTTGGGCTACTAAATGCTTTGTAGTTAGGTTGCTCTTGATAGTGGATTTTCAGCTGATGATCCCGGGTTAGTTAACCCAAGTCACCAAGTGTTGAGGCACTCCTAAGAGCTTACTAATCCAAGCAGATCCTAGTACAAAAACATCACAGGCATATATTTCAGAGTTCAAGCTATTGGTGTCCAGCTTTATTTCTTTTTGTTTTTCTTTTGTTTTGCCACCTTTTAGCTTTCTTTGTTCTTTCTTTCTTTTTTTTGTTTTTCTTTCTAACCAAGGAATTCTATTCAATTGAGATTCATAGACAATAGGCCACTCTCTACTTAGAAGGAGATATCTTAGCTCTTTATTCACTAAAGTGAGTTATAATGCAATCACACACACCACCACTTACTTTTATTCCACTTCTAACTAACAGAGACCATTTCACTTCACATTCAAACTGTTCTTTTATTAAATTTAAAGATGCAGGGGACAACACATACTTCTTGTTAAGTGAAAATGAACACACAAGCCAACACATGAACTAGCTTACTTATTTTGAAATAACCAACACAATGCAAAGACTTTTAAATGACTACAAAAAAAAAAAAATTTTCAAAAACAGATTGGAACAGATAGAATGCATGTTGTGATGATCAAGGAGCAAATCCACCTTTTATTTGTCATGCCTTTTCTTTCTCCTTTCATATACTTGGCTGCTAGTGTTCCCACCATCTTTGTTTGGTGGTTCTTGATCTTGCCAAAAGCCAGCCTTGTTCATAGCCTCCTCCACTCTATCTTCAAGTCTCATAGCCCTGTTCACTTCCATCTCACTTCTCATTTTGAAAAATTCATCAAAAGTTGGGAATGCCGGATCCATGTGATGCAAATGTTCTCCAATATAGTTTAGTTTGATTTGGCTATTGACATTGTAATCGGCTTGCACTTCATACCTTGCTTCTTGGAGTGTTGTGAACTCCTTGAAGGCCTTCAAACTTTCAGCTTGCATTTGTTCCAACTTCCCAAAAGATTCATGAGATTGAAAGGCATGTTCTTCTTGCATCGCAAGAAATCTTGACTCGAATTCATTTTGTTTGTTGATTATTCTCAGCTCTCTTTCTTCTTGTGCTTGTTGGTTTTGCATGTACAGAGAATGATATTCCTCTTGCCTTGCTTGGATTCTTGTGTATTGCTGAGATAACCTCCCTATTGCTTCTTGCATTTGAGTCATGTCCATATTGCCTTGTGAGAAAAAGTGTGGCTGTTCCTCCTCCTCTTGTGGCTCTTCTTCCATGTGGGGCTCATCTACTTCCATTTGCTCTTCTCTTTCCCTTCCTCCATGTGGCCTTCGGCCTTGGTGTGCTTCAAGGGGCATCGTCATTCGTTCAATAGTTATGGGCATGCCTTGGCTTAGCCACATTGGATTCTCCTCTTCCAATGGAACTTTGGCCTTTGCACACAACTTCCAAATGGTGCTTGGATAGTACAACCAAGATCCGGCCGAATTTTTTTCAGCTATCTTTAGGATGTCTCTTGCAAGGATCTCATGAACTCTTATCTCTCCACCCACCATGATACAATGCAGCATTAAGGCTCTCTCCCTGTTAACTTCTGAGGTGTTCACTGTCCCCAGAATTGACCTTTTCATCAACTCATACCATCCTTTTGCCTCCGGAATGAGGTTACATCTCTTCAAGAACTTGTATCTGTTCTTGTCATCTCCCTCCCATCTTGAGTTCTCAAAACAAATGTCTCTTGCAATCTCTTCATAATTTTGATCCTCAGTCAATCTTTGTTGGTATCCCGGTTCATCAAAGCGCACTGACTTTAGTTTCAAAACTTTCTTGATTGCATCTGGGCCAAAGTCTACTTCCACCCCACGCACATAGCTCTTGTACGTTGGGGGTTCACGCATGTCAATCCTTGGGGCATTTGCATAAAACTCTCTTATAATATTGGCATTAATTCGAGAGATTGGTGATGTAAGTTCCTCCCATCTCCTCTTCCGGATCTTGTTCTTTATTTCTTGACACCCATCATCCGGCAACATGAATGGAATCTCAGGATAAATTTTTTTCTCGTTCATCCATTGAATTTGCATTTGATGAGACCAAGACTTGAACTTCCATTGGTCATACTCATGTGTTTCTTCCTCTACTATTGGATCTTTTCCTTTTCGTCGTTTGGTTCTTGAGGAGGATGCCATAATCACTTGGTTGGTTGAGAGGGAATGTGGAGAGTGTTGGAGAGTTTGATGTGTGGTTGGAGGAAAAAAAAAGAGGTTCGGACTGAACTTGCTAGGGAATTATGGAGAGAAGATTGAGTGTTTGGAGTTTAAAGTAAAAGAAAAGGTTGCACAAGACTTGTAATGTTGAGGAGTGATTCGGTCATGTGCATGGCTTGAAGGTGGTATGCTTTTATATGAGAAATAGAGGGCTAGGATGCAATTAAGCACCATGGGGATCAAGGGTGTGCATGTATGGATGAATGAAGACAAAATTTGCTCCTTCCCTAGCCTTTGCCGTGATCATTTTCAATGAGGGGCAGATTTCTTCCTTGAAGCATGTGATATGATTTTGTCCTTATGCTAAGCTTTCTTTTGTCTTGTCCTTCTTTTCATTGAAGATTCTTTGACCTCCTAGTCATCACAACAAGACACATGCATTAGTCTTATCCCACCGTAGCAATATTATTCTTTTTAGTTAAAAATATGTGAACTATCAATTCTTATCTCATGTGAGCCGTGACACTTCCTTTGGGGGACACCAAACTTGATGTTTGGTAATATATAAGGAAAATGAGTTTCTTCCTCCAATTAGTGAAGTTTAAATGTTCATAAGAATTGTTTTCATCATACTTTTCTTTTTCTCTTTTTTTTTTTTTTTTTTTTTTTTTTTTTTCATGAAGGATTAATTGTATCCTTGAATTGGTGCATCAAGGTTTGATGAACACCAAACTTGCTTCTTGTCAAAGGGTTCATCACAATTAATACCTTCATTAAAAAAAAATTCTATTTATAAGGTTTTGAAAAAAATGACAAATGTATGATTATTGATGCATGAATTTCAGATTCTCATGAAGCTATGTGGACACCAAACTTAGTGTTCGGCCATATGCTCTATCAAAACATTTTAAGCATGTAAAACAAAATTCTTTATGATATTGGTTAAGTGTGCTTAAAGATATATCAACTTAGCATATGTTTCAAAATAGTGCATGCAATAAGTGGACATGTTCATGAAAAGAGAAAAGAATTCATGCATCAGGTGACCATAGTTTATTGAATGTAAAATGACAAGAATCTTAAAGCATGGGTTGCCTCCCATGGAGCGCTCTTTTATTGTCACTAGCTTGACATTGAAGCTTTCTTTTATGGTGGTTGATGACTGTAGTGCCTCAACTTGTCCCCTCTGATCGTGAGCTTCTTCTTTGTTCCTTGGTGCTCTATCTCAGCATGTTCTAGTGATAATATTTTGCTCACAGTGTAGTAATCGTTAGTCTGTTGGTCTGTTCCCAGTTGTTGATAGACTAACTGCACTTTGTCACCTTTGAAGAGCCCTTCTGTTGGGATTTTTTTGTTCTTCCACCCCTTTTTGATTCTGTTTTTGTTTTTCTTCCTTCCTTTTGTTAATTCTTCTTCTTTGAAAACAGGCTCCCTTTTGAAATTCCTTTTCTTAGTTGCCAATACTACAATGTTCCCTTGAGCTTCTTCATTACTTTGCACAGTCTCTTTCTCTTTTTGGCCTGCTGTATCGTCTATCTCTTGCTTGGGAGGGCAGTTGTTGTTTGTCTTGTTGATTTCCTCCCTCCACTGCAGATTCTCCTTGTCTGTTTCTGTACCATCCTTCTTTTCATTACTGTTCGGTGTTTCTGGTAGTACACTCAGAGTGATACTTTCATTATGCATCCTGAGGGTTAATTCTCCTTGCTCTATGTCTATGATGGCCCTAGCAGTGGCTAAAAACGGTCTTCCCAGTATAATGGAATCGCCCTCATCCTGATTCGAATCCAGGATCACAAAATCTGCTGGGAAGATGAATCTGTCTACTTTGACTAGAAGGTTCTCAATTATACCACTGGGGCATATCACTGATTTGTCCACCAATTCTAGAGACATCTGTACCGGTTTTACCTCTTTTATGCCTAACTTTTTCACTAGAGAAGCAGGCATCAGATTGATACTAGCTCCCAAGTCACACATCGCCTTCTTGATAGTCATACTGCCAATGGCGCAGGGTAGAAAGAAACTCCCAGGGTCCTCAAGTTTGGGAGGAAGTCCCTTCTGGATTAGTGCTCTGCATTCCTCAGTGAGCAGTACAGTTTCATTAACTTGCCAACTCCTCTTCTTGTTGATAAGTTCCTTCAAGAACTTTGCGTACAGGGGCATTTGCTCAAGTGCTTCAGTTAAGGGAATATTGATTTCTAACTTCTTGAAGATTTCAAGAAATTTTGGGAAGTGTTGGTCCTTAGTTTCCTTGTTAAACCTTTGAGGATATGGCAAGGGAGGAGTGAAGTTATTTCCCTGCCTTTGGTCCTCAGTTGGCTCTTCAATTACTTCCTTTCCCTTTCTTGATTTTTGTGGCTGATCTTCTTTTTCTTGAGCTTGATCCTGAGTTGGCTTGCTTGCTGCCTCCTTCTTGTCATTGACTTTCTCTTCTTCAGCTTGTTTCTTGTCACTTTCCTTTGGCTTCTTGGTTGCTTCTTCATTTTTCACCAAGACTTTTCCACTCCTCAATTGTATTGCCTTGCATTCTTCCTTAGGATTTGGGATTGTGTCACTTGGCAGTGAGCTTGAAAATTTCTCAACAGAAATCTGTTTGGAGATTTGCCCAATTTGCCTCTCTAGGCTCTTCATGGAGGCTTCATGGTTCTTGGTTGTCATTTCTTGGTGTTTCCACATTTTGTCTATCAAGGTTTCCAAGTTGGTGAGTCTGTGAGATTCAGGTGATGCTTGTGGTGGGTTGTGAAATGTGGATGGTGGATGGTAGACATTTTGGTTGGTGGGTTGGTTATTAGATTGGTAATGGTTGGGGTTGGAGTAGTTGTTTTGAGGTTTTCTGTAGGGGTTTTGGTTGGTTTGCTGCTGGTTGTGGTTTTGGTTGTTTCTTAAAGTGTTTTGGTTTGAGTTTCTCTGCCATGGTTGTTGATTTTGGTTGTGATTGTCTCCCCACCTAAGGTTTGGGTGGTTCTTCCAAGAAGGGTTGTAAGTGTCACCATATACTTCATTTGGCCCAGAATTTTGGTTGTGCATGTACTGGGCTTGTTCTTGTTGTTGCTCCTCTTGAGTCTCTTCACTCTGACCCCATGTGGTTGATGGCTGGCTAGTGTTGACTGCTGCAACTTGGAGACTGTCAATCCTCTTAGCCATTTGCTCAAATTGTTGTTGAAATTGCTGCTGCATCATCTTGTTTTGAGCTAGGATTGAATCCACTCCGTCTAGTTCCATTACTCCTCTTCTTTGTGATGGTTGGCGGCTTCTTTGATGAGCAAAGAAATATTGATTGTTGGCCACCATGTCCACAAGATTCTGAGCTTCCTCAGCAGTTTTCATTAGTTGTATTGAACCTCCAGCAGAATGATCTAATGCCTCCTGAGATTTCAATGTCAGGCCTTCATAGAAATTTTGCAGCACATCCCATTCATTGAACATCTCTGGAGGGCACTTTCTGATTAAGGCTTTGTACCTCTCCCATGCTTCATACAAGGATTCAGCATCTAATTGTGTGAATGTCTGCACCTCAGTTTTCAGCCTGATGACTCTCTGGGGTGGATAGAATTTGGCTAGAAATTTAGCCACCAAGTCATCCCAACTAGTGATACTTGCTTGGGGAAAAGTTTCAAGCCATTGTGCAGCCTTATCCCTTAATGAGAACGGGAACAGCAGAAGCTTGTAAGTCTCAGGATTCACACCATTGGATTTGACAGTGTCACAGATCCTCAAGAAGGTAGATAGATGTTGATTTGGATCCTCCAATGGTCCTCCTCCAAATGAGCAGTTATTCTGGACCAATGTGATGAGTTGTGGCTTCAGTTCAAAGTTATTTGCATTGACATTAGGGGTGAGAATGCTGCTTCCACAATGTCTAGCATTTGCAAAAGTATAGGAAGCCAATACTCTCCTCTGTTGTGGTGGATTATTAACTCCTTCTCCTGGATTAGATGTATCTCCTTCCATCTCGTGGTATTCTTCCTCAGATTCTTCTTCTCCAACAATACTTTTCCCTCTTTCGGCTCTTCTTAACCTCCTGAGAGTTCTTTCGTCTTGTTCATGAAAATTGGGTATGGCTCTTTGTGTACCTGACATACAAGCAGAACATAAGAGCACACAAACCAGTGATACTTCAATCTACTGCTAGAATGAAGTTTTAGTTAGCTTAAGCAAAAATTCAAACAGTTAGTGGGTTAATCAAAGGTTAAAGAAAAATAAAGAAAAAGTGCTTGATCTAGATTACCACCTCACTTAATCATTGTCAATCTAATCAATCCCCGGCAACGGCGCCAAAAACTTGATGAGATATTTTGATGAGAAACGAATTTCTACCAAAACACCCAAAACTAACCGGCAAGTGTACCGGGTC
>NC_142442.1:54442500-54445000 GCF_059453495.1 Arachis ipaensis
GCGTTGCAACGGAGGCAGGGCGCGTTGCAACGTTGGCTGGGGGCGTTGCAACGGATGCTGGGGACGGTGCAACGTTGGCTGGGCGCGTTGCAACGGAGGCAGGGTGCGTTGCAACGGATGCTGGGTTAGGTGCATCGTTGGCTGGTTTCGTTGCAACGGAGGCACCCGCCGTTGCAACGATGGCTCGGAGCGTTGCAACGGAGGAGCCAAATTTTCATATCTCATAATTGGCTCGTGCATTTTTTCTAAAATTTTGAGGGAACCTTGGTAATATTATGTGAAGGCTGCACAAAAAAATCCAGGTCAAAAATCGCACGTTTGCTCCGTTTTTCATTTTTTTTGAATTTCCGGCTTTCCGGGCGGTAAAAAAATCGGCAAAAAAAATCGGCACGGTGTAAATTCACCAAATTTGGGGGATGGAAAGATCTTATTTTTCTAGAGGTTGTTGCAAAAAACGGCGTCAAAATTCGACCTCTAGAGCACTTTCCTTGAGTATGTCTCCTCACGGAAAAGGACGTCTACCCGTGGCACCTTGGTAATGGCTCGGCAGCCTATTATAGGGGGGAGGGGTGTCGTGATGCTGAAACTCGAGTTGCCCAAAGGCTTGCTGGGCGCAATGCCAGCAAGATGCACGTTGCCTTGCCATCCCCTAGGCACACTAGCAAGCACGTTGTGGTTGTGGTGTGCCGCCGGGCTCCCCCGCCCCCCACGGAGGCACCCGCCGTTGCAACGATGGCTCGGAGCGTTGCAACGGAGGAGCCAAATTTTCATATCTCAGAATTGGCTCGTGCATTTTTCGTGAAATTTTGAGGGAACCTTGGTAATATTATGTGAAGGCTGCACAAAAAAATCCAGGTCAAAAATCGCACGTTTGCTCCGTTTTTCATTTTTTTTGAATTTCCGGCTTTCCGGGCGGTAAAAAAATCGGCAAAAAAAATCGGCACGGTGTAAATTCACCAAATTTGGGGGATGGAAAGATCTTATTTTTCTAGAGGTTGTTGCAAAAAACGGCGTCAAAATTCGACCTCTAGAGCACTTTCCTTGAGTATGTCTCCTCACGGAAAAGGACGTCTACCCGTGGCACCTTGGTAATGGCTCGGCAGCCTATTATAGGGGGGAGGGGTGTCGTGATGCTGAAACTCGAGTTGCCCAAAGGCTTGCTGGGCGCAATGCCAGCAAGATGCACGTTGCCTTGCCATCCCCTAGGCACACTAGCAAGCACGTTGTGGTTGTGGTGTGCCGCCGGGCTCCCCCGCCCCCCACGGAGGCACCCGCCGTTGCAACGATGGCTCGGAGCGTTGCAACGGAGGAGCCAAATTTTCATATCTCAGAATTGGCTCGTGCATTTTTCGTGAAATTTTGAGGGAACCTTGGTAATATTATGTGAAGGCTGCACAAAAAAATCCAGGTCAAAAATCGCAGGTTTTCTCCGTTTTTCATTTTTTTTGAATTTCCGGCATTCCGGGCGGTAAAAAAATCGTCAAAAAAAATCGGCACGGTGTAAATTCACCAAATTTGGAGGATGGAAAGTTCTTATTTTTCTAGAGGTTGTTGCAAAAAACGGCGTCAAAATTCGACCTCTAGAGCACTTTCCTTTAGTATGTCTCCTCACGGAAAAGGACGTCTACCCGTGGCACTTTGGTAATGGCTCGGCAGCCTATTATAGGGGGGAGGGGAGTCGTGATGCTGAAACTCGAGTTGCCCAAAGGCTTGCTGGGCGCAATGCCAGCCAGATGCACGTTGCCTTGCCATCCCCTAGGCACACTAGCAAGCACGTTGTGGTTGTGGTGTGCCGCCGGGCTCCCCCGCCCCCCACGGAGGCACCCGCCGTTGCAACGATGGCTCGGAGCGTGGCAACGGAGGAGCCAAATTTTCATATCTCAGAATTGGCTCGTGCATTTTTCGTGAAATTTTGAGGGAACCTTGGTAATATTATGTGAAGGCTGCACAAAAAAATCCAGTTCAAAAATCGCAGGTTTGCTCCGTTTTTCATTTTTTTTGAATTTCCGGCATTCCGGGCGGTAAAAAAATCGTCAAAAAAAATCGGCACGGTGTAAATTCACCAAATTTGGAGGATGGAAAGATCTTATTTTTCTAGAGGTTGTTGCAAAAAACGGCGTCAAAATTCGACCTCTAGAGCACTTTCCTTTAGTATGTCTCCTCACGGAAAAGGACGTCTACCCGTGGCACTTTGGTAATGGCTCGGCAGCCTATTATAGGGGGGAGGGGTGTCGTGCTGCTGAAACTCGAGTTGCCCAAAGGCTTGCTGGGCGCAATGCCAGCAAGATGCACGTTGCCTTGCCATCCCCTAGGCACACTAGCAAGCACGTTGTGGTTGTGGTGTGCCGCCGGGGTCCCCCGCCCCAGGTCCAAGGTCGAGCACGTGCGTCTGGCTGCTGCGAACCCCGATCACCGAAGGACCAACAAGAAGGGAAACACGTCCGTGCACGGCCCACCTAGGCACCACCTAGGGAGCATGGCGTGGTGGAGTTGTGCCTTG
>NC_142442.1:54475000-54477500 GCF_059453495.1 Arachis ipaensis
GTCGTGTTGCAACGGATGCTGGGGTCGTTGCAACGGATGCTGCGCGCGTTGCAACGTTGGCTGGGGGCGTTGCAGCGGAGGCAGGTCGCGTTGCGACGTTGGCTGGGGGCGTTGCAACGGAGGCAGGTCGCTTTGCAACGGATGCTGGGATCGTTGCAACGGAAGCTGGGGGCATTGCAACGTTGGCTGGGGGCGTTGCAACGGATGCCGAGCGCGTTGCAACGTTGGCTGGTGACGTTGCAACGGAGGCAGGGCGCGTTGCAACGGATGCTGGTGACGTTGCAACGGAGGCAGGGCGCGTTGCAACGTTGGCTGGGGGCGTTGCAACGGAGGCAGGTCGCGTTGCCACGGTTGCTGGTGACGTTGCAACGGAGGCAGGGCGCGTTGCAACGTTGGCTGGGAGCGTTGCAACGGATGCTGGTGACGTTGCAACGGAGGCAGGGCGCGTTGCAACGTTGGCTGGGGGCGTCGCAACGGAGGCAGGTCGCGTTGCCACGGTTGCTGGTGACGTTGCAACGGAGGCAGGGCGCGTTGCAACGTTGGCTGGGGGCGTTGCAACGTTGGCTGGGGGCAGTGCAACGGATGCTGGGGTCGGTGCAACGTTGGCCGTGCGCGTTGCAACAGAGGCAGGGCGCGTTGCAACGGATGCTGGTGACGTTGCAACGGAGGCAGGGCGCGTTGCAACGTTGGCTGGGAGCGTTGCAACGGAGGCAGGGCGCGTTGCAACGTTGGCTGGGGGCGTTGCAACGGATGCTGGGGACGGTGCAACGTTGGCTGGGCGCGTTGCAACGGAGGCAGGGTGCGTTGCAACGGATGCTGGGTTAGGTGCATCGTTGGCTGGTTTCGTTGCAACGGAGGCACCCGCCGTTGCAACGATGGCTCGGAGCGTTGCAACGGAGGAGCCAAATTTTCATATCTCATAATTGGCTCGTGCATTTTTTCTAAAATTTTGAGGGAACCTTGGTAATATTATGTGAAGGCTGCACAAAAAAATCCAGGTCAAAAATCGCACGTTTGCTCCGTTTTTCATTTTTTTTGAATTTCCGGCTTTCCGGGCGGTAAAAAAATCGGCAAAAAAAATCGGCACGGTGTAAATTCACCAAATTTGGGGGATGGAAAGATCTTATTTTTCTAGAGGTTGTTGCAAAAAACGGCGTCAAAATTCGACCTCTAGAGCACTTTCCTTGAGTATGTCTCCTCACGGAAAAGGACGTCTACCCGTGGCACTTTGGTAATGGCTCGGCAGCCTATTATAGGGGGGAGGGGTGTCGTGATGCTGAAACTCGAGTTGCCCAAAGGCTTGCTGGGCGCAATGCCAGCAAGATGCACGTTGCCTTGCCATCCCCTAGGCACACTAGCAAGCACGTTGTGGTTGTGGTGTGCCGCCGGGCTCCCCCGCCCCCCACGGAGGCACCCGCCGTTGCAACGATGGCTCGGAGCGTTGCAACGGAGGAGCCAAATTTTCATATCTCAGAATTGGCTCGTGCATTTTTCGTGAAATTTTGAGGGAACCTTGGTAATATTATGTGAAGGCTGCACAAAAAAATCCAGGTCAAAAATCGCACGTTTGCTCCGTTTTTCATTTTTTTTGAATTTCCGGCTTTCCGGGCGGTAAAAAAATCGGCAAAAAAAATCGGCACGGTGTAAATTCACCAAATTTGGGGGATGGAAAGATCTTATTTTTCTAGAGGTTGTTGCAAAAAATGGCGTCAAAATTCGACCTCTAGAGCACTTTCCTTGAGTATGTCTCCTCACGGAAAAGGACGTCTACCCGTGGCACCTTGGTAATGGCTCGGCAGCCTATTATAGGGGGGAGGGGTGTCGTGATGCTGAAACTCGAGTTGCCCAAAGGCTTGCTGGGCGCAATGCCAGCAAGATGCACGTTGCCTTGCCATCCCCTAGGCACACTAGCAAGCACGTTGTGGTTGTGGTGTGCCGCCGGGCTCCCCCGCCCCCCACGGAGGCACCCGCCGTTGCAACGATGGCTCGGAGCGTTGCAACGGAGGAGCCAAATTTTCATATCTCAGAATTGGCTCGTGCATTTTTCGTGAAATTTTGAGGGAACCTTGGTAATATTATGTGAAGGCTGCACAAAAAAATCCAGGTCAAAAATCGCAGGTTTTCTCCGTTTTTCATTTTTTTTGAATTTCCGGCATTCCGGGCGGTAAAAAAATCGTCAAAAAAAATCGGCACGGTGTAAATTCACCAAATTTGGAGGATGGAAAGTTCTTATTTTTCTAGAGGTTGTTGCAAAAAACGGCGTCAAAATTCGACCTCTAGAGCACTTTCCTTTAGTATGTCTCCTCACGGAAAAGGACGTCTACCCGTGGCACTTTGGTAATGGCTCGGCAGCCTATTATAGGGGGGAGGGGAGTCGTGATGCTGAAACTCGAGTTGCCCAAAGGCTTGCTGGGCGCAATGCCAGCCAGATGCACGTTGCCTTGCCATCCCCTAGGCACACTAGCAAGCACGTTGTGGTTGTGGTGTGCCGCCGGGCTCC
>NC_142442.1:54497500-54500000 GCF_059453495.1 Arachis ipaensis
TCGTGTTGCAACGGATGCTGGGGTCGTTGCAACGGATGCTGCGCGCGTTGCAACGTTGGCTGGGGGCGTTGCAGCGGAGGCAGGTCGCGTTGCGACGTTGGCTGGGGCGTTGCAACGGAGGCAGGTCGCTTTGCAACGGATGCTGGGATCGTTGCAACGGAAGCTGGGGGCATTGCAACGTTGGCTGGGGGCGTTGCAACGGATGCCGAGCGCGTTGCAACGTTGGCTGGTGACGTTGCAACGGAGGCAGGGCGCGTTGCAACGGATGCTGGTGACGTTGCAACGGAGGCAGGGCGCGTTGCAACGTTGGCTGGGGGCGTTGCAACGGAGGCAGGTCGCGTTGCCACGGTTGCTGGTGACGTTGCAACGGAGGCAGGGCGCGTTGCAACGTTGGCTGGGAGCGTTGCAACGGATGCTGGTGACGTTGCAACGGAGGCAGGGCGCGTTGCAACGTTGGCTGGGGGCGTCGCAACGGAGGCAGGTCGCGTTGCCACGGTTGCTGGTGACGTTGCAACGGAGGCAGGGCGCGTTGCAACGTTGGCTGGGGGCGTTGCAACGTTGGCTGGGGGCAGTGCAACGGATGCTGGGGTCGGTGCAACGTTGGCCGTGCGCGTTGCAACAGAGGCAGGGCGCGTTGCAACGGATGCTGGTGACGTTGCAACGGAGGCAGGGCGCGTTGCAACGTTGGCTGGGGGCGTTGCAACGGATGCTGGGGACGGTGCAACGTTGGCTGGGCGCGTTGCAACGGAGGCAGGGTGCGTTGCAACGGATGCTGGGTTAGGTGCATCGTTGGCTGGTTTCGTTGCAACGGAGGCACCCGCCGTTGCAACGATGGCTCGGAGCGTTGCAACGGAGGAGCCAAATTTTCATATCTCATAATTGGCTCGTGCATTTTTTCTAAAATTTTGAGGGAACCTTGGTAATATTATGTGAAGGCTGCACAAAAAAATCCAGGTCAAAAATCGCACGTTTGCTCCGTTTTTCATTTTTTTTGAATTTCCGGCTTTCCGGGCGGTAAAAAAATCGGCAAAAAAAATCGGCACGGTGTAAATTCACCAAATTTGGGGGATGGAAAGATCTTATTTTTCTAGAGGTTGTTGCAAAAAACGGCGTCAAAATTCGACCTCTAGAGCACTTTCCTTGAGTATGTCTCCTCACGGAAAAGGACGTCTACCCGTGGCACTTTGGTAATGGCTCGGCAGCCTATTATAGGGGGGAGGGGTGTCGTGATGCTGAAACTCGAGTTGCCCAAAGGCTTGCTGGGCGCAATGCCAGCAAGATGCACGTTGCCTTGCCATCCCCTAGGCACACTAGCAAGCACGTTGTGGTTGTGGTGTGCCGCCGGGCTCCCCCGCCCCCCACGGAGGCACCCGCCGTTGCAACGATGGCTCGGAGCGTTGCAACGGAGGAGCCAAATTTTCATATCTCAGAATTGGCTCGTGCATTTTTCGTGAAATTTTGAGGGAACCTTGGTAATATTATGTGAAGGCTGCACAAAAAAATCCAGGTCAAAAATCGCACGTTTGCTCCGTTTTTCATTTTTTTTGAATTTCCGGCTTTCCGGGCGGTAAAAAAATCGGCAAAAAAAATCGGCACGGTGTAAATTCACCAAATTTGGGGGATGGAAAGATCTTATTTTTCTAGAGGTTGTTGCAAAAAACGGCGTCAAAATTCGACCTCTAGAGCACTTTCCTTGAGTATGTCTCCTCACGGAAAAGGACGTCTACCCGTGGCACCTTGGTAATGGCTCGGCAGCCTATTATAGGGGGGAGGGGTGTCGTGATGCTGAAACTCGAGTTGCCCAAAGGCTTGCTGGGCGCAATGCCAGCAAGATGCACGTTGCCTTGCCATCCCCTAGGCACACTAGCAAGCACGTTGTGGTTGTGGTGTGCCGCCGGGCTCCCCCGCCCCCCACGGAGGCACCCGCCGTTGCAACGATGGCTCGGAGCGTTGCAACGGAGGAGCCAAATTTTCATATCTCAGAATTGGCTCGTGCATTTTTCGTGAAATTTTGAGGGAACCTTGGTAATATTATGTGAAGGCTGCACAAAAAAATCCAGGTCAAAAATCGCAGGTTTTCTCCGTTTTTCATTTTTTTTGAATTTCCGGCATTCCGGGCGGTAAAAAAATCGTCAAAAAAAATCGGCACGGTGTAAATTCACCAAATTTGGAGGATGGAAAGTTCTTATTTTTCTAGAGGTTGTTGCAAAAAACGGCGTCAAAATTCGACCTCTAGAGCACTTTCCTTTAGTATGTCTCCTCACGGAAAAGGACGTCTACCCGTGGCACTTTGGTAATGGCTCGGCAGCCTATTATAGGGGGGAGGGGAGTCGTGATGCTGAAACTCGAGTTGCCCAAAGGCTTGCTGGGCGCAATGCCAGCCAGATGCACGTTGCCTTGCCATCCCCTAGGCACACTAGCAAGCACGTTGTGGTTGTGGTGTGCCGCCGGGCTCCCCCGCCCCCCACGGAGGCACCCGCCGTTGCAACGATGGCTCGGA
>NC_142442.1:54520000-54522500 GCF_059453495.1 Arachis ipaensis
GCGTTGCGACGTTGGCTGGGGGCGTTGCAACGGAGGCAGGTCGCTTTGCAACGGATGCTGGGATCGTTGCAACGGAAGCTGGGGGCATTGCAACGTTGGCTGGGGGCGTTGCAACGGATGCCGAGCGCGTTGCAACGTTGGCTGGTGACGTTGCAACGGAGGCAGGGCGCGTTGCAACGGATGCTGGTGACGTTGCAACGGAGGCAGGGCGCGTTGCAACGTTGGCTGGGGGCGTTGCAACGGAGGCAGGTCGCGTTGCCACGGTTGCTGGTGACGTTGCAACGGAGGCAGGGCGCGTTGCAACGTTGGCTGGGAGCGTTGCAACGGATGCTGGTGACGTTGCAACGGAAGCTGGGGGCGTTGCAGCGGAAGCTGGGGGCGTTGCAGCGGAGGCAGGTCGTGTTGCAACGGATGCTGGGGTCGTTGCAACGGATGCTGCGCGCGTTGCAACGTTGGCTGGGGGCGTTGCAGCGGAGGCAGGTCGCGTTGCGACGTTGGCTGGGGGCGTTGCAACGGAGGCAGGTCGCTTTGCAACGGATGCTGGGATCGTTGCAACGGAAGCTGGGGGCATTGCAACGTTGGCTGGGGGCGTTGCAACGGATGCCGAGCGCGTTGCAACGTTGGCTGGTGACGTTGCAACGGAGGCAGGGCGCGTTGCAACGGATGCTGGTGACGTTGCAACGGAGGCAGGGCGCGTTGCAACGTTGGCTGGGGGCGTTGCAACGGAGGCAGGTCGCGTTGCCACGGTTGCTGGTGACGTTGCAACGGAGGCAGGGCGCGTTGCAACGTTGGCTGGGAGCGTTGCAACGGATGCTGGTGACGTTGCAACGGAGGCAGGGCGCGTTGCAACGTTGGCTGGGGGCGTCGCAACGGAGGCAGGTCGCGTTGCCACGGTTGCTGGTGACGTTGCAACGGAGGCAGGGCGCGTTGCAACGTTGGCTGGGGGCGTTGCAACGTTGGCTGGGGGCAGTGCAACGGATGCTGGGGTCGGTGCAACGTTGGCCGTGCGCGTTGCAACAGAGGCAGGGCGCGTTGCAACGGATGCTGGTGACGTTGCAACGGAGGCAGGGCGCGTTGCAACGTTGGCTGGGGGCGTTGCAACGGATGCTGGGGACGGTGCAACGTTGGCTGGGCGCGTTGCAACGGAGGCAGGGTGCGTTGCAACGGATGCTGGGTTAGGTGCATCGTTGGCTGGTTTCGTTGCAACGGAGGCACCCGCCGTTGCAACGATGGCTCGGAGCGTTGCAACGGAGGAGCCAAATTTTCATATCTCATAATTGGCTCGTGCATTTTTTCTAAAATTTTGAGGGAACTTTGGTAATATTATGTGAAGGCTGCACAAAAAAATCCAGGTCAAAAATCGCACGTTTGCTCCGTTTTTCATTTTTTTTGAATTTCCGGCTTTCCGGGCGGTAAAAAAATCGGCAAAAAAAATCGGCACGGTGTAAATTCACCAAATTTGGGGGATGGAAAGATCTTATTTTTCTAGAGGTTGTTGCAAAAAACGGCGTCAAAATTCGACCTCTAGAGCACTTTCCTTGAGTATGTCTCCTCACGGAAAAGGACGTCTACCCGTGGCACTTTGGTAATGGCTCGGCAGCCTATTATAGGGGGGAGGGGTGTCGTGATGCTGAAACTCGAGTTGCCCAAAGGCTTGCTGGGCGCAATGCCAGCAAGATGCACGTTGCCTTGCCATCCCCTAGGCACACTAGCAAGCACGTTGTGGTTGTGGTGTGCCGCCGGGCTCCCCCGCCCCCCACGGAGGCACCCGCCGTTGCAACGATGGCTCGGAGCGTTGCAACGGAGGAGCCAAATTTTCATATCTCAGAATTGGCTCGTGCATTTTTCGTGAAATTTTGAGGGAACCTTGGTAATATTATGTGAAGGCTGCACAAAAAAATCCAGGTCAAAAATCGCACGTTTGCTCGGTTTTTCATTTTTTTTGAATTTCCGGCTTTCCGGGCGGTAAAAAAATCGGCAAAAAAAATCGGCACGGTGTAAATTCACCAAATTTGGAGGATGGAAAGATCTTATTTTTCTAGAGGTTGTTGCAAAAAACGGCGTCAAAATTCGACCTCTAGAGCACTTTCCTTTAGTATGTCTCCTCACGGAAAAGGACGTCTACCCGTGGCACTTTGGTAATGGCTCGGCAGCCTATTATAGGGGGGAGGGGTGTCGTGCTGCTGAAACTCGAGTTGCCCAAAGGCTTGCTGGGCGCAATGCCAGCAAGATGCACGTTGCCTTGCCATCCCCTAGGCACACTAGCAAGCACGTTGTGGTTGTGGTGTGCCGCCGGGGTCCCCCGCCCCGGGTCCAAGGTCGAGCACGTGCGTCTGGCTGCTGCGAACCCCGATCACCGAAGGACCAACAAGAAGGGAAACACGTCCGTGCACGGCCCACCTAGGCACCACCTAGGGAGCATGGCGTGGTGGAGTTGTGCCTTGGGCACACGCTCGGGGCAACACCTTGTGCTCGGCCCAGGACTAGGGGGATCATCCCA
>NC_142442.1:54542500-54545000 GCF_059453495.1 Arachis ipaensis
GAGCCAAATTTTCATATCTCAGAATTGGCTCGTGCATTTTTCGTGAAATTTTGAGGGAACCTTGGTAATATTATGTGAAGGCTGCACAAAAAAATCCAGGTCAAAAATCGCAGGTTTGCTCCGTTTTTCATTTTTTTTGAATTTCCGGCATTCCGGGCGGTAAAAAAATCGTCAAAAAAAATCGGCACGGTGTAAATTCACCAAATTTGGAGGATGGAAAGTTCTTATTTTTCTAGAGGTTGTTGCAAAAAACGGCGTCAAAATTCGACCTCTAGAGCACTTTCCTTTAGTATGTCTCCTCACGGAAAAGGACGTCTACCCGTGGCACTTTGGTAATGGCTCGGCAGCCTATTATAGGGGGGAGGGGTGTCGTGATGCTGAAACTCGAGTTGCCCAAAGGCTTGCTGGGCGCAATGCCAGCAAGATGCACGTTGCCTTGCCATCCCCTAGGCACACTAGCAAGCACGTTGTGGTTGTGGTGTGCCGCCGGGCTCCCCCGCCCCCCACGGAGGCACCCGCCGTTGCAACGAAGGCTCGGAGCGTTGCAACGGAGGAGCCAAATTTTCATATCTCAGAATTGGCTCGTGCATTTTTCGTGAAATTTTGAGGGAACCTTGGTAATATTATGTGAAGGCTGCACAAAAAAATCCAGGTCAAAAATCGCAGGTTTGCTCCGTTTTTCATTTTTTTTGAATTTCCGGCATTCCAGGCGGTAAAAAAATCGTCAAAAAAAATCGGCACGGTGTAAATTCACCAAATTTGGAGGATGGAAAGATCTTATTTTTCTAGAGGTTGTTGCAAAAAACGGCGTCAAAATTCGACCTCTAGAGCACTTTCCTTTAGTATGTCTCCTCACGGAAAAGGACGTCTACCCGTGGCACTTTGGTAATGGCTCGGCAGCCTATTATAGGGGGGAGGGGTGTCGTGATGCTGAAACTCGAGTTGCCCAAAGGCTTGCTGGGCGCAATGCCAGCAAGATGCACGTTGCCTTGCCATCCCCTAGGCACACTAGCAAACACGTTGTGGTTGTGGTGTGCCGCCGGGCTCCCCCGCCCCCCACGGAGGCACCCGCCGTTGCAACGATGGCTCGGAGCGTTGCAACGGAGGAGCCAAATTTTCATATCTCAGAATTGGCTCGTGCATTTTTCGTGAAATTTTGAGGGAACCTTGGTAATATTATGTGAAGGCTGCACAAAAAAATCCAGGTCAAAAATCGCAGGTTTGCTCCGTTTTTCATTTTTTTTGAATTTCCGGCATTCCGGGCGGTAAAAAAATCGTCAAAAAAAATCGGCACGGTGTAAATTCACCAAATTTGGAGGATGGAAAGATCTTATTTTTCTAGAGGTTGTTGCAAAAAACGGCGTCAAAATTCGACCTCTAGAGCACTTTCCTTTAGTATGTCTCCTCACGGAAAAGGACGTCTACCCGTGGCACTTTGGTAATGGCTCGGCAGCCTATTATAGGGGGGAGGGGTGTCGTGATGCTGAAACTCGAGTTGCCCAAAGGCTTGCTGGGCGCAATGCCAGCAAGATGCACGTTGCCTTGCCATCCCCTAGGCACATTAGCAAGCACGTTGTGGTTGTGGTGTGCCGCCGGGCTCCCCCGCCCCCCACGGAGGCACCCGCCGTTGCAACGATGGCTCGGAGCGTTGCAACGGAGGAGCCAAATTTTCATATCTCAGAATTGGCTCGTGCATTTTTCGTGAAATTTTGAGGGAACCTTGGTAATATTATGTGAAGGCTGCACAAAAAAATCCAGGTCAAAAATCGCAGGTTTGCTCCGTTTTTCATTTTTTTTGAATTTCCGGCATTCCGGGCGGTAAAAAAATCGTCAAAAAAAATCGGCACGGTGTAAATTCACCAAATTTGGAGGATGGAAAGTTCTTATTTTTCTAGAGGTTGTTGCAAAAAACGGCGTCAAAATTCGACCTCTAGAGCACTTTCCTTTAGTATGTCTCCTCACGGAAAAGGACGTCTACCCGTGGCACTTTGGTAATGGCTCGGCAGCCTATTATAGGGGGGAGGGGAGTCGTGATGCTGAAACTCGAGTTGCCCAAAGGCTTGCTGGGCGCAATGCCAGCCAGATGCACGTTGCCTTGCCATCCCCTAGGCACACTAGCAAGCACGTTGTGGTTGTGGTGTGCCGCCGGGCTCCCCCGCCCCCCACGGAGGCACCCGCCGTTGCAACGATGGCTCGGAGCGTTGCAACGGAGGAGCCAAATTTTCATATCTCAGAATTGGCTCGTGCATTTTTCGTGAAATTTTGAGGTAACCTTGGTAATATTATGTGAAGGCTTCACAAAAAAATCCAGGTCAAAAATCGCAGGTTTGCTCCGTTTTTCATTTTTTTTGAATTTCCGGCATTCCGGGCGGTAAAAAAATCGTCAAAAAAAATCGGCACGGTGTAAATTCACCAAATTTGGAGGATGGAAAGATCTTATTTTTCTAGAGGTTGTTGCAAAAAACGGCGTCAAAATTCGACCTCTAGAGCACTTTCCTTT
>NC_142442.1:54565000-54567500 GCF_059453495.1 Arachis ipaensis
TGTAAATTCACCAAATTTGGGGGATGGAAAGATCTTATTTTTCTAGAGGTTGTTGCAAAAAACGGCGTCAAAATTCGACCTCTAGAGCACTTTCCTTGAGTATGTCTCCTCACGGAAAAGGACGTCTACCCGTGGCACTTTGGTAATGGCTCGGCAGCCTATTATAGGGGGGAGGGGTGTCGTGATGCTGAAACTCGAGTTGCCCAAAGGCTTGCTGGGCGCAATGCCAGCAAGATGCACGTTGCCTTGCCATCCCCTAGGCACACTAGCAAGCACGTTGTGGTTGTGGTGTGCCGCCGGGCTCCCCCGCCCCCCACGGAGGCACCCGCCGTTGCAACGATGGCTCGGAGCGTTGCAACGGAGGAGCCAAATTTTCATATCTCAGAATTGGCTCGTGCATTTTTCGTGAAATTTTGAGGGAACCTTGGTAATATTATGTGAAGGCTGCACAAAAAAATCCAGGTCAAAAATCGCAGGTTTTCTCCGTTTTTCATTTTTTTTGAATTTCCGGCATTCCGGGCGGTAAAAAAATCGTCAAAAAAAATCGGCACGGTGTAAATTCACCAAATTTGGAGGATGGAAAGTTCTTATTTTTCTAGAGGTTGTTGCAAAAAACGGCGTCAAAATTCGACCTCTAGAGCACTTTCCTTTAGTATGTCTCCTCACGGAAAAGGACGTCTACCCGTGGCACTTTGGTAATGGCTCGGCAGCCTAATATAGGGGGGAGGGGTGTCGTGATGCTGAAACTCGAGTTGCCCAAAGGCTTGCTGGGCGCAATGCCAGCAAGATGCACGTTGCCTTGCCATCCCCTAGGCACACTAGCAAGCACGTTGTGGTTGTGGTGTGCCGCCGGGCTCCCCCGCCCCCCACGGAGGCACCCGCCGTTGCAACGATGGCTCGGAGCGTTGCAACGGAGGAGCCAAATTTTCATATCTCAGAATTGGCTCGTGCATTTTTCGTGAAATTTTGAGGGAACCTTGGTAATATTATGTGAAGGCTGCACAAAAAAATCCAGGTCAAAAATCGCAGGTTTGCTCCGTTTTTCATTTTTTTTGAATTTCCGGCATTCCGGGCGGTAAAAAAATCGTCAAAAAAAATCGGCACGGTGTAAATTCACCAAATTTGGAGGATGGAAAGATCTTATTTTTCTAGAGGTTGTTGCAAAAAACGGCGTCAAAATTCGACCTCTAGAGCACTTTCCTTTAGTATGTCTCCTCACGGAAAAGGACGTCTACCCGTGGCACTTTGGTAATGGCTCGGCAGCCTATTATAGGGGGGAGGGGTGTCGTGATGCTGAAACTCGAGTTGCCCAAAGGCTTGCTGGGCGCAATGCCAGCAAGATGCACGTTGCCTTGCCATCCCCTAGGCACATTAGCAAGCACGTTGTGGTTGTGGTGTGCCGCCGGGCTCCCCCGCCCCCCACGGAGGCACCCACCGTTGCAACGATGGCTCGGAGCGTTGCAACGGAGGAGCCAAATTTTCATATCTCAGAATTGGCTCGTGCATTTTTCGTGAAATTTTGAGGGAACCTTGGTAATATTATGTGAAGGCTGCACAAAAAAATCCAGGTCAAAAATCGCAGGTTTGCTCCGTTTTTCATTTTTTTTGAATTTCCGGCATTCCAGGCGGTAAAAAAATCGTCAAAAAAAATCGGCACGGTGTAAATTCACCAAATTTGGAGGATGGAAAGATCTTATTTTTCTAGAGGTTGTTGCAAAAAACGGCGTCAAAATTCGACCTCTAGAGCACTTTCCTTTAGTATGTCTCCTCACGGAAAAGGACGTCTACCCGTGGCACTTTGGTAATGGCTCGGCAGCCTATTATAGGGGGGAGGGGTGTCGTGATGCTGAAACTCGAGTTGCCCAAAGGCTTGCTGGGCGCAATGCCAGCAAGATGCACGTTGCCTTGCCATCCCCTAGGCACACTAGCAAGCACGTTGTGGTTGTGGTGTGCCGCCGGGCTCCCCCGCCCCCCACGGAGGCACCCGCCGTTGCAACGATGGCTCGGAGCGTTGCAACGGAGGAGCCAAATTTTCATATCTCAGAATTGGCTCGTGCATTTTTCGTGAAATTTTGAGGGAACCTTGGTAATATTATGTGAAGGCTGCACAAAAAAATCCAGGTCAAAAATCGCAGGTTTGCTCCGTTTTTCATTTTTTTTGAATTTCCGGCATTCCGGGCGGTAAAAAAATCGTCAAAAAAAATCGGCACGGTGTAAATTCACCAAATTTGGAGGATGGAAAGATCTTATTTTTCTAGAGGTTGTTGCAAAAAACGGCGTCAAAATTCGACCTCTAGAGCACTTTCCTTTAGTATGTCTCCTCACGGAAAAGGACGTCTACCCGTGGCACTTTGGTAATGGCTCGGCAGCCTATTATAGGGGGGAGGGGTGTCGTGATGCTGAAACTCGAGTTGCCCAAAGGCTTGCTGGGCGCAATGCCAGCAAGATGCACGTTGCCTTGCCATCCCCTAGGCACACTAGCAAGCACGTTGTGGTTGTG
>NC_142442.1:54577500-54580000 GCF_059453495.1 Arachis ipaensis
ACGGAGGCAGGGCGCGTTGCAACGTTGGCTGGGAGCGTTGCAACGGAGGCAGGGCGCGTTGCAACGTTGGCTGGGAGCGTTGCAACGGATGCTGGGGACGGTGCAACGTTGGCTGGGCGCGTTGCAACGGAGGCAGGGTGCGTTGCAACGGATGCTGGGTTAGGTGCATCGTTGGCTGGTTTCGTTGCAACGGAGGCACCCGCCGTTGCAACGATGGCTCGGAGCGTTGCAACGGAGGAGCCAAATTTTCATATCTCATAATTGGCTCGTGCATTTTTTCTAAAATTTTGAGGGAACCTTGGTAATATTATGTGAAGGCTGCACAAAAAAATCCAGGTCAAAAATCGCACGTTTGCTCCGTTTTTCATTTTTTTGAATTTCCGGCTTTCCGGGCGGTAAAAAAATCGGCAAAAAAAATCGGCACGGTGTAAATTCACCAAATTTGGGGGATGGAAAGATCTTATTTTTCTAGAGGTTGTTGCAAAAAACGGCGTCAAAATTCGACCTCTAGAGCACTTTCCTTGAGTATGTCTCCTCACGGAAAAGGACGTCTACCCGTGGCACTTTGGTAATGGCTCGGCAGCCTATTATAGGGGGGAGGGGTGTCGTGATGCTGAAACTCGAGTTGCCCAAAGGCTTGCTGGGCGCAATGCCAGCAAGATGCACGTTGCCTTGCCATCCCCTAGGCACACTAGCAAGCACGTTGTGGTTGTGGTGTGCCGCCGGGCTCCCCCGCCCCCCACGGAGGCACCCGCCGTTGCAACGATGGCTCGGAGCGTTGCAACGGAGGAGCCAAATTTTCATATCTCAGAATTGGCTCGTGCATTTTTCGTGAAATTTTGAGGGAACCTTGGTAATATTATGTGAAGGCTGCACAAAAAAATCCAGGTCAAAAATCGCACGTTTGCTCCGTTTTTCATTTTTTTTGAATTTCCGGCTTTCCGGGCGGTAAAAAAATCGGCAAAAAAAATCGGCACGGTGTAAATTCACCAAATTTGGAGGATGGAAAGATCTTATTTTTCTAGAGGTTGTTGCAAAAAACGGCGTCAAAATTCGACCTCTAGAGCACTTTCCTTGAGTATGTCTCCTCACGGAAAAGGACGTCTACCCGTGGCACCTTGGTAATGGCTCGGCAGCCTATTATAGGGGGGAGGGGTGTCGTGATGCTGAAACTCGAGTTGCCCAAAGGCTTGCTGGGCGCAATGCCAGCAAGATGCACGTTGCCTTGCCATCCCCTAGGCACACTAGCAAGCACGTTGTGGTTGTGGTGTGCCGCCGGGCTCCCCCGCCCCCCACGGAGGCACCCGCCGTTGCAACGATGGCTCGGAGCGTTGCAACGGAGGAGCCAAATTTTCATATCTCAGAATTGGCTCGTGCATTTTTCGTGAAATTTTGAGGGAACCTTGGTAATATTATGTGAAGGCTGCACAAAAAAATCCAGGTCAAAAATCGCAGGTTTTCTCCGTTTTTCATTTTTTTTGAATTTCCGGCATTCCGGGCGGTAAAAAAATCGTCAAAAAAAATCGGCACGGTGTAAATTCACCAAATTTGGAGGATGGAAAGTTCTTATTTTTCTAGAGGTTGTTGCAAAAAACGGCGTCAAAATTCGACCTCTAGAGCACTTTCCTTTAGTATGTCTCCTCACGGAAAAGGACGTCTACCCGTGGCACTTTGGTAATGGCTCGGCAGCCTATTATAGGGGGGAGGGGAGTCGTGATGCTGAAACTCGAGTTGCCCAAAGGCTTGCTGGGCGCAATGCCAGCCAGATGCACATTGCCTTGCCATCCCCTAGGCACACTAGCAAGCACGTTGTGGTTGTGGTGTGCCGCCGGGCTCCCCCGCCCCCCACGGAGGCACCCGCCGTTGCAACGATGGCTCGGAGCGTTGCAACGGAGGAGCCAAATTTTCATATCTCAGAATTGGCTCGTGCATTTTTCATGAAATTTTGAGGGAACCTTGGTAATATTATGTGAAGGCTGCACAAAAAAATCCAGGTCAAAAATCGCAGGTTTGCTCCGTTTTTCATTTTTTTTGAATTTCCGGCATTCCGGGCGGTAAAAAAATCGTCAAAAAAAATCGGCACGGTGTAAATTCACCAAATTTGGAGGATGGAAAGATCTTATTTTTCTAGAGGTTGTTGCAAAAAACGGCGTCAAAATTCGACCTCTAGAGCACTTTCCTTTAGTATGTCTCCTCACGGAAAAGGACGTCTACCCGTGGCACTTTGGTAATGGCTCGGCAGCCTATTATAGGGGGGAGGGGTGTCGTGCTGCTGAAACTCGAGTTGCCCAAAGGCTTGCTGGGCGCAATGCCAGCAAGATGCACGTTGCCTTGCCATCCCCTAGGCACACTAGCAAGCACGTTGTGGTTGTGGTGTGCCGCCGGGGTCCCCCGCCCCGGGTCCAAGGTCGAGCACGTGCGTCTGGCTGCTGCGAACCCCGATCACCGAAGGACCAACAAGAAGGGAAACACGTCCGTGCACGGCCCACCTAGGCACCAC
>NC_142442.1:54610000-54612500 GCF_059453495.1 Arachis ipaensis
GGCTGGGGGCAGTGCAACGGATGCTGGGGTCGGTGCAACGTTGGCCGTGCGCGTTGCAACAGAGGCAGGGCGCGTTGCAACGGATGCTGGTGACGTTGCAACGGAGGCAGGGCGCGTTGCAACGTTGGCTGGGAGCGTTGCAACGGAGGCAGGGCGCGTTGCAACGTTGGCTGGGGGCGTTGCAACGGATGCTGGGGACGGTGCAACGTTGGCTGGGCGCGTTGCAACGGAGGCAGGGTGCGTTGCAACGGATGCTGGGTTAGGTGCATCGTTGGCTGGTTTCGTTGCAACGGAGGCACCCGCCGTTGCAACGATGGCTCGGAGCGTTGCAACGGAGGAGCCAAATTTTCATATCTCATAATTGGCTCGTGCATTTTTTCTAAAATTTTGAGGGAACCTTGGTAATATTATGTGAAGGCTGCACAAAAAAATCCAGGTCAAAAATCGCACGTTTGCTCCGTTTTTCATTTTTTTTGAATTTCCGGCTTTCCGGGCGGTAAAAAAATCGGCAAAAAAAATCGGCACGGTGTAAATTCACCAAATTTGGGGGATGGAAAGATCTTATTTTTCTAGAGGTTGTTGCAAAAAACGGCGTCAAAATTCGACCTCTAGAGCACTTTCCTTGAGTATGTCTCCTCACGGAAAAGGACGTCTACCCGTGGCACCTTGGTAATGGCTCGGCAGCCTATTATAGGGGGGAGGGGTGTCGTGATGCTGAAACTCGAGTTGCCCAAAGGCTTGCTGGGCGCAATGCCAGCAAGATGCACGTTGCCTTGCCATCCCCTAGGCACACTAGCAAGCACGTTGTGGTTGTGGTGTGCCGCCGGGCTCCCCCGCCCCCCACGGAGGCACCCGCCGTTGCAACGATGGCTCGGAGCGTTGCAACGGAGGAGCCAAATTTTCATATCTCAGAATTGGCTCGTGCATTTTTCGTGAAATTTTGAGGGAACCTTGGTAATATTATGTGAAGGCTGCACAAAAAAATCCAGGTCAAAAATCGCACGTTTGCTCCGTTTTTCATTTTTTTTGAATTTCCGGCTTTCCGGGCGGTAAAAAAATCGGCAAAAAAAATCGGCACGGTGTAAATTCACCAAATTTGGGGGATGGAAAGATCTTATTTTTCTAGAGGTTGTTGCAAAAAACGGCGTCAAAATTCGACCTCTAGAGCACTTTCCTTGAGTATGTCTCCTCACGGAAAAGGACGTCTACCCGTGGCACCTTGGTAATGGCTCGGCAGCCTATTATAGGGGGGAGGGGTGTCGTGATGCTGAAACTCGAGTTGCCCAAAGGCTTGCTGGGCGCAATGCCAGCAAGATGCACGTTGCCTTGCCATCCCCTAGGCACACTAGCAAGCACGTTGTGGTTGTGGTGTGCCGCCGGGCTCCCCCGCCCCCCACGGAGGCACCCGCCGTTGCAACGATGGCTCGGAGCGTTGCAACGGAGGAGCCAAATTTTCATATCTCAGAATTGGCTCGTGCATTTTTCGTGAAATTTTGAGGGAACCTTGGTAATATTATGTGAAGGCTGCACAAAAAAATCCAGGTCAAAAATCGCAGGTTTTCTCCGTTTTTCATTTTTTTTGAATTTCCGGCATTCCGGGCGGTAAAAAAATCGTCAAAAAAAATCGGCACGGTGTAAATTCACCAAATTTGGAGGATGGAAAGTTCTTATTTTTCTAGAGGTTGTTGCAAAAAACGGCGTCAAAATTCGACCTCTAGAGCACTTTCCTTTAGTATGTCTCCTCACGGAAAAGGACGTCTACCCGTGGCACTTTGGTAATGGCTCGGCAGCCTATTATAGGGGGGAGGGGAGTCGTGATGCTGAAACTCGAGTTGCCCAAAGGCTTGCTGGGCGCAATGCCAGCCAGATGCACGTTGCCTTGCCATCCCCTAGGCACACTAGCAAGCACGTTGTGGTTGTGGTGTGCCGCCGGGCTCCCCCGCCCCCCACGGAGGCACCCGCCGTTGCAACGATGGCTCGGAGCGTGGCAACGGAGGAGCCAAATTTTCATATCTCAGAATTGGCTCGTGCATTTTTCGTGAAATTTTGAGGGAACCTTGGTAATATTATGTGAAGGCTGCACAAAAAAATCCAGTTCAAAAATCGCAGGTTTGCTCCGTTTTTCATTTTTTTTGAATTTCCGGCATTCCGGGCGGTAAAAAAATCGTCAAAAAAAATCGGCACGGTGTAAATTCACCAAATTTGGAGGATGGAAAGATCTTATTTTTCTAGAGGTTGTTGCAAAAAACGGCGTCAAAATTCGACCTCTAGAGCACTTTCCTTTAGTATGTCTCCTCACGGAAAAGGACGTCTACCCGTGGCACTTTGGTAATGGCTCGGCAGCCTATTATAGGGGGGAGGGGTGTCGTGCTGCTGAAACTCGAGTTGCCCAAAGGCTTGCTGGGCGCAATGCCAGCAAGATGCACGTTGCCTTGCCATCCCCTAGGCACACTAGCAAGCACGTTGTGGTTGTGGTGTGCCGCCGGGGTCCCCCGCCCCA
>NC_142442.1:54632500-54635000 GCF_059453495.1 Arachis ipaensis
GAAAGATCTTATTTTTCTAGAGGTTGTTGCAAAAAACGGCGTCAAAATTCGACCTCTAGAGCACTTTCCTTGAGTATGTCTCCTCACGGAAAAGGACGTCTACCCGTGGCACTTTGGTAATGGCTCGGCAGCCTATTATAGGGGGGAGGGGTGTCGTGATGCTGAAACTCGAGTTGCCCAAAGGCTTGCTGGGCGCAATGCCAGCAAGATGCACGTTGCCTTGCCATCCCCTAGGCACACTAGCAAGCACGTTGTGGTTGTGGTGTGCCGCCGGGCTCCCCCGCCCCCCACGGAGGCACCCGCCGTTGCAACGATGGCTCGGAGCGTTGCAACGGAGGAGCCAAATTTTCATATCTCAGAATTGGCTCGTGCATTTTTCGTGAAATTTTGAGGGAACCTTGGTAATATTATGTGAAGGCTGCACAAAAAAATCCAGGTCAAAAATCGCACGTTTGCTCCGTTTTTCATTTTTTTTGAATTTCCGGCTTTCCGGGCGGTAAAAAAATCGGCAAAAAAAATCGGCACGGTGTAAATTCACCAAATTTGGGGGATGGAAAGATCTTATTTTTCTAGAGGTTGTTGCAAAAAATGGCGTCAAAATTCGACCTCTAGAGCACTTTCCTTGAGTATGTCTCCTCACGGAAAAGGACGTCTACCCGTGGCACCTTGGTAATGGCTCGGCAGCCTATTATAGGGGGGAGGGGTGTCGTGATGCTGAAACTCGAGTTGCCCAAAGGCTTGCTGGGCGCAATGCCAGCAAGATGCACGTTGCCTTGCCATCCCCTAGGCACACTAGCAAGCACGTTGTGGTTGTGGTGTGCCGCCGGGCTCCCCCGCCCCCCACGGAGGCACCCGCCGTTGCAACGATGGCTCGGAGCGTTGCAACGGAGGAGCCAAATTTTCATATCTCAGAATTGGCTCGTGCATTTTTCGTGAAATTTTGAGGGAACCTTGGTAATATTATGTGAAGGCTGCACAAAAAAATCCAGGTCAAAAATCGCAGGTTTTCTCCGTTTTTCATTTTTTTTGAATTTCCGGCATTCCGGGCGGTAAAAAAATCGTCAAAAAAAATCGGCACGGTGTAAATTCACCAAATTTGGAGGATGGAAAGTTCTTATTTTTCTAGAGGTTGTTGCAAAAAACGGCGTCAAAATTCGACCTCTAGAGCACTTTCCTTTAGTATGTCTCCTCACGGAAAAGGACGTCTACCCGTGGCACTTTGGTAATGGCTCGGCAGCCTATTATAGGGGGGAGGGGAGTCGTGATGCTGAAACTCGAGTTGCCCAAAGGCTTGCTGGGCGCAATGCCAGCCAGATGCACGTTGCCTTGCCATCCCCTAGGCACACTAGCAAGCACGTTGTGGTTGTGGTGTGCCGCCGGGCTCCCCCGCCCCCCACGGAGGCACCCGCCGTTGCAACGATGGCTCGGAGCGTGGCAACGGAGGAGCCAAATTTTCATATCTCAGAATTGGCTCGTGCATTTTTCGTGAAATTTTGAGGGAACCTTGGTAATATTATGTGAAGGCTGCACAAAAAAATCCAGGTCAAAAATCGCAGGTTTGCTCCGTTTTTCATTTTTTTTGAATTTCCGGCATTCCGGGCGGTAAAAAAATCGTCAAAAAAAATCGGCACGGTGTAAATTCACCAAATTTGGAGGATGGAAAGATCTTATTTTTCTAGAGGTTGTTGCAAAAAACGGCGTCAAAATTCGACCTCTAGAGCACTTTCCTTTAGTATGTCTCCTCACGGAAAAGGACGTCTACCCGTGGCACTTTGGTAATGGCTCGGCAGCCTATTATAGGGGGGAGGGGTGTCGTGCTGCTGAAACTCGAGTTGCCCAAAGGCTTGCTGGGCGCAATGCCAGCAAGATGCACGTTGCCTTGCCATCCCCTAGGCACACTAGCAAGCACGTTGTGGTTGTGGTGTGCCGCCGGGGTCCCCCGCCCCGGGTCCAAGGTCGAGCACGTGCGTCTGGCTGCTGCGAACCCCGATCACCGAAGGACCAACAAGAAGGGAAACACGTCCGTGCACGGCCCACCTAGGCACCACCTAGGGAGCATGGCGTGGTGGAGTTGTGCCTTGGGCACACGCTCGGGGCAACACCTTGTGCTCGGCCCAGGACTAGGGGGATCATCCCAAGTCCGAGCACGACGTGGGATCGGCGGGCGGCCTGTGCGCCCCCGCGAGGGGCAACGCGGCTTGCGCAGCCCGACGCTTGGCCAGGCCTAGTGTGGCGCACGACGCGGATGATGGATATGCGTGCGGCAGCGGGTGTCGTGGGCAGGGGGCAACGCGACGTGCTCGTCCCAGCACTTTGAGGGGGCACGTTGCGGAAGACGGTTACCTGTTCGTGTCCACTCCCGAGGGGCAACGTGTCGTGCTCGCCCTACGTCTAGGGTCGACGTACGACGGTGCCCGATGCGGTGTGGGTTGGGCGTGTTGCTTAAGACGGTGCGGCTGTTCGGCTATCGCCCGAAGCACCTCACGCATCTGGCTGTCCC
>NC_142442.1:54655000-54657500 GCF_059453495.1 Arachis ipaensis
AAATTCGACCTCTAGAGCACTTTCCTTGAGTATGTCTCCTCACGGAAAAGGACGTCTACCCGTGGCACTTTGGTAATGGCTCGGCAGCCTATTATAGGGGGGAGGGGTGTCGTGATGCTGAAACTCGAGTTGCCCAAAGGCTTGCTGGGCGCAATGCCAGCAAGATGCACGTTGCCTTGCCATCCCCTAGGCACACTAGCAAGCACGTTGTGGTTGTGGTGTGCCGCCGGGCTCCCCCGCCCCCCACGGAGGCACCCGCCGTTGCAACGATGGCTCGGAGCGTTGCAACGGAGGAGCCAAATTTTCATATCTCAGAATTGGCTCGTGCATTTTTCGTGAAATTTTGAGGGAACCTTGGTAATATTATGTGAAGGCTGCACAAAAAAATCCAGGTCAAAAATCGCACGTTTGCTCCGTTTTTCATTTTTTTTGAATTTCCGGCTTTCCGGGCGGTAAAAAAATCGGCAAAAAAAATCGGCACGGTGTAAATTCACCAAATTTGGGGGATGGAAAGATCTTGTTTTTCTAGAGGTTGTTGCAAAAAACGGCGTCAAAATTCGACCTCTAGAGCACTTTCCTTGAGTATGTCTCCTCACGGAAAAGGACGTCTACCCGTGGCACCTTGGTAATGGCTCGGCAGCCTATTATAGGGGGGAGGGGTGTCGTGATGCTGAAACTCGAGTTGCCCAAAGGCTTGCTGGGCGCAATGCCAGCAAGATGCACGTTGCCTTGCCATCCCCTAGGCACACTAGCAAGCACGTTGTGGTTGTGGTGTGCCGCCGGGCTCCCCCGCCCCCCACGGAGGCACCCGCCGTTGCAACGATGGCTCGGAGCGTTGCAACGGAGGAGCCAAATTTTCATATCTCAGAATTGGCTCGTGCATTTTTCGTGAAATTTTGAGGGAACCTTGGTAATATTATGTGAAGGCTGCACAAAAAAATCCAGGTCAAAAATCGCAGGTTTTCTCCGTTTTTCATTTTTTTTGAATTTCCGGCATTCCGGGCGGTAAAAAAATCGTCAAAAAAAATCGGCACGGTGTAAATTCACCAAATTTGGAGGATGGAAAGTTCTTATTTTTCTAGAGGTTGTTGCAAAAAACGGCGTCAAAATTCGACCTCTAGAGCACTTTCCTTTAGTATGTCTCCTCACGGAAAAGGACGTCTACCCGTGGCACTTTGGTAATGGCTCGGCAGCCTATTATAGGGGGGAGGGGAGTCGTGATGCTGAAACTCGAGTTGCCCAAAGGCTTGCTGGGCGCAATGCCAGCCAGATGCACGTTGCCTTGCCATCCCCTAGGCACACTAGCAAGCACGTTGTGGTTGTGGTGTGCCGCCGGGCTCCCCCGCCCCCCACGGAGGCACCCGCCGTTGCAACGATGGCTCGGAGCGTTGCAACGGAGGAGCCAAATTTTCATATCTCAGAATTGGCTCGTGCATTTTTCGTGAAATTTTGAGGGAACCTTGGTAATATTATGTGAAGGCTGCACAAAAAAATCCAGGTCAAAAATCGCAGGTTTGCTCCGTTTTTCATTTTTTTTGAATTTCCGGCATTCCGGGCGGTAAAAAAATCGTCAAAAAAAATCGGCACGGTGTAAATTCACCAAATTTGGAGGATGGAAAGATCTTATTTTTCTAGAGGTTGTTGCAAAAAACGGCGTCAAAATTCGACCTCTAGAGCACTTTCCTTTAGTATGTCTCCTCACGGAAAAGGACGTCTACCCGTGGCACTTTGGTAATGGCTCGGCAGCCTATTATAGGGGGGAGGGGTGTCGTGCTGCTGAAACTCGAGTTGCCCAAAGGCTTGCTGGGCGCAATGCCAGCAAGATGCACGTTGCCTTGCCATCCCCTAGGCACACTAGCAAGCACGTTGTGGTTGTGGTGTGCCGCCGGGGTCCCCCGCCCCGGGTCCAAGGTCGAGCACGTGCGTCTGGCTGCTGCGAACCCCGATCACCGAAGGACCAACAAGAAGGGAAACACGTCCGTGCACGGCCCACCTAGGCACCACCTAGGGAGCATGGCGTGGTGGAGTTGTGCCTTGGGCACACGCTCGGGGCAACACCTTGTGCTCGGCCCAGGACTAGGGGGATCATCCCAAGTCCGAGCACGACGTGGGATCGGCGGGCGGCCTGTGCGCCCCCGCGAGGGGCAACGCGGCTTGCGCAGCCCGACGCTTGGCCAGGCCTAGTGTGGCGCACGACGCGGATGATGGATATGCGTGCGGCAGCGGGTGTCGTGGGCAGGGGGCAACGCGACGTGCTCGTCCCAGCACTTTGAGGGGGCACGTTGCGGAAGACGGTTACCTGTTCGTGTCCACTCCCGAGGGGCAACGTGTCGTGCTCGCCCTACGTCTAGGGTCGACGTACGACGGTGCCCGATGCGGTGTGGGTTGGGCGTGTTGCTTAAGACGGTGCGGCTGTTCGGCTATCGCCCGAAGCACCTCACGCATCTGGCTGTCCCTTGAATGTTATTCGTCGCTTCCCCCGAACCCTGCCCAGCGGCGC
>NC_142442.1:54665000-54667500 GCF_059453495.1 Arachis ipaensis
ACGCTGTGCGCGCTGCAACGGATGCTGGTGACGTTGCAACGGAAGCTGGGGGCGTTGCAGCGGAAGCTGGGGGCGTTGCAGCGGAGGCAGGTCGTGTTGCAACGGATGCTGGGGTCGTTGCAACGGATGCTGCGCGCGTTGCAACGTTGGCTGGGGGCGTTGCAGCGGAGGCAGGTCGCGTTGCGACGTTGGCTGGGGGCGTTGCAACGGAGGCAGGTCGCTTTGCAACGGATGCTGGGATCGTTGCAACGGAAGCTGGGGGCATTGCAACGTTGGCTGGGGGCGTTGCAACGGATGCCGAGCGCGTTGCAACGTTGGCTGGTGACGTTGCAACGGAGGCAGGGCGCGTTGCAACGGATGCTGGTGACGTTGCAACGGAGGCAGGGCGCGTTGCAACGTTGGCTGGGGGCGTTGCAACGGAGGCAGGTCGCGTTGCCACGGTTGCTGGTGACGTTGCAACGGAGGCAGGGCGCGTTGCAACGTTGGCTGGGAGCGTTGCAACGGATGCTGGTGACGTTGCAACGGAGGCAGGGCGCGTTGCAACGTTGGCTGGGGGCGTCGCAACGGAGGCAGGTCGCGTTGCCACGGTTGCTGGTGACGTTGCAACGGAGGCAGGGCGCGTTGCAACGTTGGCTGGGGGCGTTGCAACGTTGGCTGGGGGCAGTGCAACGGATGCTGGGGTCGGTGCAACGTTGGCCGTGCGCGTTGCAACAGAGGCAGGGCGCGTTGCAACGGATGCTGGTGACGTTGCAACGGAGGCAGGGCGCGTTGCAACGTTGGCTGGGGGCGTTGCAACGGATGCTGGGGACGGTGCAACGTTGGCTGGGCGCGTTGCAACGGAGGCAGGGTGCGTTGCAACGGATGCTGGGTTAGGTGCATCGTTGGCTGGTTTCGTTGCAACGGAGGCACCCGCCGTTGCAACGATGGCTCGGAGCGTTGCAACGGAGGAGCCAAATTTTCATATCTCATAATTGGCTCGTGCATTTTTTCTAAAATTTTGAGGGAACCTTGGTAATATTATGTGAAGGCTGCACAAAAAAATCCAGGTCAAAAATCGCACGTTTGCTCCGTTTTTCATTTTTTTTGAATTTCCGGCTTTCCGGGCGGTAAAAAAATCGGCAAAAAAAATCGGCACGGTGTAAATTCACCAAATTTGGGGGATGGAAAGATCTTATTTTTCTAGAGGTTGTTGCAAAAAATGGCGTCAAAATTCGACCTCTAGAGCACTTTCCTTGAGTATGTCTCCTCACGGAAAAGGACGTCTACCCGTGGCACTTTGGTAATGGCTCGGCAGCCTATTATAGGGGGGAGGGGTGTCGTGATGCTGAAACTCGAGTTGCCCAAAGGCTTGCTGGGCGCAATGCCAGCAAGATGCACGTTGCCTTGCCATCCCCTAGGCACACTAGCAAGCACGTTGTGGTTGTGGTGTGCCGCCGGGCTCCCCCGCCCCCCACGGAGGCACCCGCCGTTGCAACGATGGCTCGGAGCGTTGCAACGGAGGAGCCAAATTTTCATATCTCAGAATTGGCTCGTGCATTTTTCGTGAAATTTTGAGGGAACCTTGGTAATATTATGTGAAGGCTGCACAAAAAAATCCAGGTCAAAAATCGCACGTTTGCTCCGTTTTTCATTTTTTTTGAATTTCCGGCTTTCCGGGCGGTAAAAAAATCGGCAAAAAAAATCGGCACGGTGTAAATTCACCAAATTTGGGGGATGGAAAGATCTTATTTTTCTAGAGGTTGTTGCAAAAAACGGCGTCAAAATTCGACCTCTAGAGCACTTTCCTTGAGTATGTCTCCTCACGGAAAAGGACGTCTACCCGTGGCACCTTGGTAATGGCTCGGCAGCCTATTATAGGGGGGAGGGGTGTCGTGATGCTGAAACTCGAGTTGCCCAAAGGCTTGCTGGGCGCAATGCCAGCAAGATGCACGTTGCCTTGCCATCCCCTAGGCACACTAGCAAGCACGTTGTGGTTGTGGTGTGCCGCCGGGCTCCCCCGCCCCCCACGGAGGCACCCGCCGTTGCAACGATGGCTCGGAGCGTTGCAACGGAGGAGCCAAATTTTCATATCTCAGAATTGGCTCGTGCATTTTTCGTGAAATTTTGAGGGAACCTTGGTAATATTATGTGAAGGCTGCACAAAAAAATCCAGGTCAAAAATCGCAGGTTTTCTCCGTTTTTCATTTTTTTTGAATTTCCGGCATTCCGGGCGGTAAAAAAATCGTCAAAAAAAATCGGCACGGTGTAAATTCACCAAATTTGGAGGATGGAAAGTTCTTATTTTTCTAGAGGTTGTTGCAAAAAACGGCGTCAAAATTCGACCTCTAGAGCACTTTCCTTTAGTATGTCTCCTCACGGAAAAGGACGTCTACCCGTGGCACTTTGGTAATGGCTCGGCAGCCTATTATAGGGGGGAGGGGAGTCGTGATGCTGAAACTCGAGTTGCCCAAAGGCTTGCTGGGCGCAATGCCAGCCAGATGCACGTTGCCTTGCCATCCCC
>NC_142442.1:54687500-54690000 GCF_059453495.1 Arachis ipaensis
CAACGGATGCTGGTGACGTTGCAACGGAGGCAGGGCGCGTTGCAACGTTGGCTGGGAGCGTTGCAACGGAGGCAGGGCGCGTTGCAACGTTGGCTGGGGGCGTTGGAACGGATGCTGGGGACGGTGCAACGTTGGCTGGGCGCGTTGCAACGGAGGCAGGGTGCGTTGCAACGGATGCTGGGTTAGGTGCATCGTTGGCTGGTTTCGTTGCAACGGAGGCACCCGCCGTTGCAACGATGGCTCGGAGCGTTGCAACGGAGGAGCCAAATTTTCATATCTCATAATTGGCTCGTGCATTTTTTCTAAAATTTTGAGGGAACCTTGGTAATATTATGTGAAGGCTGCACAAAAAAATCCAGGTCAAAAATCGCACGTTTGCTCCGTTTTTCATTTTTTTTGAATTTCCGGCTTTCCGGGCGGTAAAAAAATCGGCAAAAAAAATCGGCACGGTGTAAATTCACCAAATTTGGGGGATGGAAAGATCTTATTTTTCTAGAGGTTGTTGCAAAAAACGGCGTCAAAATTCGACCTCTAGAGCACTTTCCTTGAGTATGTCTCCTCACGGAAAAGGACGTCTACCCGTGGCACCTTGGTAATGGCTCGGCAGCCTATTATAGGGGGGAGGGGTGTCGTGATGCTGAAACTCGAGTTGCCCAAAGGCTTGCTGGGCGCAATGCCAGCAAGATGCACGTTGCCTTGCCATCCCCTAGGCACACTAGCAAGCACGTTGTGGTTGTGGTGTGCCGCCGGGCTCCCCCGCCCCCCACGGAGGCACCCGCCGTTGCAACGATGGCTCGGAGCGTTGCAACGGAGGAGCCAAATTTTCATATCTCAGAATTGGCTCGTGCATTTTTCATGAAATTTTGAGGGAACCTTGGTAATATTATGTGAAGGCTGCACAAAAAAATCCAGGTCAAAAATCGCACGTTTGCTCCGTTTTTCATTTTTTTTGAATTTCCGGCTTTCCGGGCGGTAAAAAAATCGTCAAAAAAAATCGGCACGGTGTAAATTCACCAAATTTGGAGGATGGAAAGTTCTTATTTTTCTAGAGGTTGTTGCAAAAAACGGCGTCAAAATTCGACCTCTAGAGCACTTTCCTTTAGTATGTCTCCTCACGGAAAAGGACGTCTACCCGTGGCACTTTGGTAATGGCTCGGCAGCCTATTATAGGGGGGAGGGGAGTCGTGATGCTGAAACTCGAGTTGCCCAAAGGCTTGCTGGGCGCAATGCCAGCCAGATGCACGTTGCCTTGCCATCCCCTAGGCACACTAGCAAGCACGTTGTGGTTGTGGTGTGCCGCCGGGCTCCCCCGCCCCCCACGGAGGCACCCGCCGTTGCAACGATGGCTCGGAGCGTTGCAACGGAGGAGCCAAATTTTCATATCTCAGAATTGGCTCGTGCATTTTTCGTGAAATTTTGAGGGAACCTTGGTAATATTATGTGAAGGCTGCACAAAAAAATCCAGGTCAAAAATCGCAGGTTTTCTCCGTTTTTCATTTTTTTTGAATTTCCGGCATTCCGGGCGGTAAAAAAATCGTCAAAAAAAATCGGCACGGTGTAAATTCACCAAATTTGGAGGATGGAAAGATCTTATTTTTCTAGAGGTTGTTGCAAAAAACGGCGTCAAAATTCGACCTCTAGAGCACTTTCCTTTAGTATGTCTCCTCACGGAAAAGGACGTCTACCCGTGGCACTTTGGTAATGGCTCGGCAGCCTATTATAGGGGGGAGGGGTGTCGTGCTGCTGAAACTCGAGTTGCCCAAAGGCTTGCTGGGCGCAATGCCAGCAAGATGCACGTTGCCTTGCCATCCCCTAGGCACACTAGCAAGCACGTTGTGGTTGTGGTGTGCCGCCGGGGTCCCCCGCCCAGGGTCCAAGGTCGAGCACGTGCGTCTGGCTGCTGCGAACCCCGATCACCGAAGGACCAACAAGAAGGGAAACACGTCCGTGCACGGCCCACCTAGGCACCACCTAGGGAGCATGGCGTGGTGGAGTTGTGCCTTGGGCACACGCTCGGGGCAACACCTTGTGCTCGGCCCAGGACTAGGGGGATCATCCCAAGTCCGAGCACGACGTGGGATCGGCGGGCGGCCTGTGCGCCCCCGCGAGGGGCAACGCGGCTTGCGCAGCCCGACGCTTGGCCAGGCCTAGTGTGGCGCACGACGCGGATGATGGATATGCGTGCGGCAGCGGGTGTCGTGGGCAGGGGGCAACGCGACGTGCTCGTCCCAGCACTTTGAGGGGGCACGTTGCGGAAGACGGTTACCTGTTCGTGTCCACTCCCGAGGGGCAACGTGTCGTGCTCGCCCTACGTCTAGGGTCGACGTACGACGGTGCCCGATGCGGTGTGGGTTGGGCGTGTTGCTTAAGACGGTGCGGCTGTTCGGCTATCGCCCGAAGCACCTCACGCATCTGGCTGTCCCTTGAATGTTATTCGTCGCTTCCCCCGAACCCTGCCCAGCGGCGCTGACTCGGCTACCTCGTGCGCTTCCGCTTGCCT
>NC_142442.1:54697500-54700000 GCF_059453495.1 Arachis ipaensis
GTTGCAACGGAAGCTGGGGGCGTTGCAGCGGAAGCTGGGGCCGTTGCAGCGGAGGCAGGTCGTGTTGCAACGGATGCTGGGGTCGTTGCAACGGATGCTGCGCGCGTTGCAACGTTGGCTGGGGGCGTTGCAGCGGAGGCAGGTCGCGTTGCGACGTTGGCTGGGGGCGTTGCAACGGAGGCAGGTCGCTTTGCAACGGATGCTGGGATCGTTGCAACGGAAGCTGGGGGCATTGCAACGTTGGCTGGGGGCGTTGCAACGGATGCCGAGCGCGTTGCAACGTTGGCTGGTGACGTTGCAACGGAGGCAGGGCGCGTTGCAACGGATGCTGGTGACGTTGCAACGGAGGCAGGGCGCGTTGCAACGTTGGCTGGGGGCGTTGCAACGGAGGCAGGTCGCGTTGCCACGGTTGCTGGTGACGTTGCAACGGAGGCAGGGCGCGTTGCAACGTTGGCTGGGAGCGTTGCAACGGATGCTGGTGACGTTGCAACGGAGGCAGGGCGCGTTGCAACGTTGGCTGGGGGCGTCGCAACGGAGGCAGGTCGCGTTGCCACGGTTGCTGGTGACGTTGCAACGGAGGCAGGGCGCGTTGCAACGTTGGCTGGGGGCGTTGCAACGTTGGCTGGGGGCAGTGCAACGGATGCTGGGGTCGGTGCAACGTTGGCCGTGCGCGTTGCAACAGAGGCAGGGCGCGTTGCAACGGATGCTGGTGACGTTGCAACGGAGGCAGGGCGCGTTGCAACGTTGGCTGGGAGCGTTGCAACGGAGGCAGGGCGCGTTGCAACGTTGGCTGGGGGCGTTGCAACGGATGCTGGGGACGGTGCAACGTTGGCTGGGCGCGTTGCAACGGAGGCAGGGTGCGTTGCAACGGATGCTGGGTTAGGTGCATCGTTGGCTGGTTTCGTTGCAACGGAGGCACCCGCCGTTGCAACGATGGCTCGGAGCGTTGCAACGGAGGAGCCAAATTTTCATATCTCATAATTGGCTCGTGCATTTTTTCTAAAATTTTGAGGGAACCTTGGTAATATTATGTGAAGGCTGCACAAAAAAATCCAGGTCAAAAATCGCACGTTTGCTCCGTTTTTCATTTTTTTTGAATTTCCGGCTTTCCGGGCGGTAAAAAAATCGGCAAAAAAAATCGGCACGGTGTAAATTCACCAAATTTGGGGGATGGAAAGATCTTATTTTTCTAGAGGTTGTTGCAAAAAACGGCGTCAAAATTCGACCTCTAGAGCACTTTCCTTGAGTATGTCTCCTCACGGAAAAGGACGTCTACCCGTGGCACTTTGGTAATGGCTCGGCAGCCTATTATAGGGGGGAGGGGTGTCGTGATGCTGAAACTCGAGTTGCCCAAAGGCTTGCTGGGCGCAATGCCAGCAAGATGCACGTTGCCTTGCCATCCCCTAGGCACACTAGCAAGCACGTTGTGGTTGTGGTGTGCCGCCGGGCTCCCCCGCCCCCCACGGAGGCACCCGCCGTTGCAACGATGGCTCGGAGCGTTGCAACGGAGGAGCCAAATTTTCATATCTCAGAATTGGCTCGTGCATTTTTCGTGAAATTTTGAGGGAACCTTGGTAATATTATGTGAAGGCTGCACAAAAAAATCCAGGTCAAAAATCGCACGTTTGCTCCGTTTTTCATTTTTTTTGAATTTCCGGCTTTCCGGGCGGTAAAAAAATCGGCAAAAAAAATTGGCACGGTGTAAATTCACCAAATTTGGGGGATGGAAAGATCTTATTTTTCTAGAGGTTGTTGCAAAAAACGGCGTCAAAATTCGACCTCTAGAGCACTTTCCTTGAGTATGTCTCCTCACGGAAAAGGACGTCTACCCGTGGCACCTTGGTAATGGCTCGGCAGCCTATTATAGGGGGGAGGGGTGTCGTGATGCTGAAACTCGAGTTGCCCAAAGGCTTGCTGGGCGCAATGCCAGCAAGATGCACGTTGCCTTGCCATCCCCTAGGCACACTAGCAAGCACGTTGTGGTTGTGGTGTGCCGCCGGGCTCCCCCGCCCCCACGGAGGCACCCGCCGTTGCAACGATGGCTCGGAGCGTTGCAACGGAGGAGCCAAATTTTCATATCTCAGAATTGGCTCGTGCATTTTTCGTGAAATTTTGAGGGAACCTTGGTAATATTATGTGAAGGCTGCACAAAAAAATCCAGGTCAAAAATCGCAGGTTTTCTCCGTTTTTCATTTTTTTTGAATTTCCGGCATTCCGGGCGGTAAAAAAATCGTCAAAAAAAATCGGCACGGTGTAAATTCACCAAATTTGGAGGATGGAAAGTTCTTATTTTTCTAGAGGTTGTTGCAAAAAACGGCGTCAAAATTCGACCTCTAGAGCACTTTCCTTTAGTATGTCTCCTCACGGAAAAGGACGTCTACCCGTGGCACTTTGGTAATGGCTCGGCAGCCTATTATAGGGGGGAGGGGAGTCGTGATGCTGAAACTCGAGTTGCCCAAAGGCTTGCTGGGCGCAATGCCAGCCAGATGCACGTTGCCTT